>NC_083760.1:91176350-91228850 GCF_963514075.1 Conger conger | reverse complement strand
GTGCCGTGTTGTGAAATGACCACGGATACATCATGACTGACACTGGTGCATCTCTCTGACTTTGTGTAGGAGGTCGGTCCTTGACTGTGGTTACAGCAGTGGGAGCTGTGGTAGCGGCGGCCATTTTGGCTCTTGTGTTTCTTGGTGTCGTCTGTGTGAGGTACGTGGCTGAAGATCTGTGCCAGTTCACAGTCACTCATTAGTGAATGATGTCGGATTAGACTTGTGGTGTAAAAACGAGCGTAATGTGGTATTTCTATAGAATGATGTTGTCATGTGCCATACCCCCCTCTTATGTCTGGGTTGTGCTTAGACCACTGCATCATTAGTTATTTTGGACTTTTGCACTGGGTTTTGATTTTCTTCATACATTCTTGTGTTTTTCTCTCTATAAGCAGGAGGAAACGATCCATAAATGAGGAGGTGAGTCAATCAAAAGGAAATATAATACATAGATGTATGTGTTTTTCTTTATACAGTATACACTAAGTGACCACTTTCTTAGGTGCACCTTTCTATTATTGATTTTATATTTCCTGGTTTGTGGTCTTTGGATGTGCAGTATGCCTTTGCTTGTTTGGACTTTCTCCTGGTTTTTTTAACTCTGCCCTGTGTTTTTGATTATTCTTTTGATTACCCCGTATGTACCTGTCCACCTCCATTATGACAATTGCCTTTTGACATTATCGCTGAGTCTGCTCATGATTATTCTGTCCTGGGTGCCTATAGACTACTGGCTAAGGTGCTTGTAGTCTTGTGGCTAAGGTGCCTATAGACTACTGGCAATGGTGCTTGTAGGCTAGTGGCTAAGGTAATGCCTTGATGACTGATGACTAGGACCTGGAAGGTTGGTGGTTCAAGCCCTGGTGTAGCCACAGTAAGATGGCAAATGTGTCCACTAAATAAGTGCAATGTGAAAATGAACAGGAACATTTTCTGCTGAATCCTTTCCCTGCCTGTTCTTCACCCTGCAGGGGAATAACAGCCCCATGGATGACAACACTGCAGGGATGCCAGTGAGCCACACTGAACCCCAGGGTACAGACAGAGGCAACGGGGAAGGTCCCCTCTACTCCACTGTTCAAGCTGCCAACACCCACATCCAGCTAGACCGTCTATACTCCACTGTTCAACCTGCCAACACCCACACCCAGCAAGACCTTCTATACTCCACTGTTCAACCTGCCAACACCTGCACCCAGCAAGACCTTCTGTACTCCACTGTTCAACCTGCCAACACCCGCACCCAGCAAGACCTTCTATACTCCACTGTTCGAGCTGCCAGCACCCACACCCAGCAAGACCTTCTGTACTCCACTGTTCAACCTGCCAACACCCACACCCAGCAAGACCTTCTATACTCCACTGTTCAAAAGCCTCTCCTCGAGTGTGAGGATGATGTTCAGTATGACAGTGTCCAGTTCCTGCCCTCCTGCGCTGCCCCCAGGTGAGAATACCCCCTCATTACACTCCCTGTGCTGACTGTGGCTGTGCCACCTCTTCTGATTGGCCCAGTCTAAATCAAACAGCGGACTTGAGACGGGGCGAAACCAGACGGGATGGTTTTAGAACGTTTTTTGAAGAAAGTCTTCGTGGTGTGTACTGTCCAGTTTTGGAGCGTCTGCTCTCATCGGCTAGCATTTCCCAATCTGACCATGTCAATGCGACATTGGCTCAGGAGGTAAGAGCGGTCGTCTGGCAGTCAGAGGGTTGCCGGTCCGATCCCGCCCCCTGGGTGTGTCAAAGTGTCCCTGAGCAAGACACCTAACCCCCAAATGCTCCTGATGAGTCAAGTCTCTGCTCAAGTTGACTGTTTGTTGTAGTCTGGTTTTAGAACTGAACCAATCACGAAGCAGCACACCGGATTGGAGAGGACGGTGGTGTGGGAGGAGTCTCTCATCAAACTGTGAACTCGTGTTAATGTTGTTAAAGCAACATCATGGTACCCAACAATAAATATAGTCAATACAACGGTAACGGTAGCTAGCTAAACACAATACACATATGACGGTCACTAGAAGAAACATGAACCGCCAAGCACGCAGTCGTTGTTATGGAAACATTTATTTGTTTACTTGCCGCTTTGGTGCGGACTGCCTCGTTTTTACTCGCCCGTGGAGCTTTCTCCCGGCTCGCAGGCTAATCACCTGATCCAGACGCATCTTTTGATTAGCTCCTCTTTTCACCTTTTGCTCCTCCTCTTTTGACCCGCCTGCAGTGTGACCTCAGCCGATGACATCACAGTGATGTGCTGACTGACTGAAGCAGAATTCCAGAAGGCTCTTTTGTAGCTGAACTTCCTGCAGCTTGTGCTTCATGTAGCAGGCAGTGCACTCTCAGAAATAAAGTCCATAAAAGGATACAAAGAGAGATACAAGAGTTTACGAGAGTTTAAATGAGCTGTTTTCTCCACGCAGATCACCAGCAGTGAAGGAAGACTGTGCTCTCTACACCACGGTGCGGAAACATCAAACATGAAAATAAACCGCCAGATGTCTTGTCCCACAAACCGCAGTATGCATATGGGTATATCTTTGAATGTGTGTGCATTTTAAGTGCATTTGCTCGACAAACTCGACAAAGCAAAATTCTGTCAAGACAACAATCCCCAAGCAGCAACTTCATTTGCATGCAACGGCATGATGTGCAGGATGAGCGTTTATTAAAATCAGCGATCATACGTCTGATTAAAATCAGCGATCATACGTCTGATCGGTGATGTGCTGGATGAGTGTTTATTAAAATCAGCGATCATACGTCTGATCGGTGATGTGCTGGATGAGTGTTTATTAAAATCAGCGATCATACGTCTGATCAGTGATGTGCTGGATGAGCGTTTATTAAAATCAGCGATCATACGTCTGATCGGTGATGTGCTGGATGAGCGTTTATTAAAATCAGTGATCATACGTCTGATCGGTGGGCATGCAGGCCATTCAGGACTGGAAGAGCAGACATACTGTCTGAGTGACAGACCAGGGAACAAACCGCTCCAGTCGTCACACTGAAGATGAGACTCTGGGACTCTTTCAGGTACTTTATCCACTTTACCTCCAGGTCAACTCCTCATCAACTCAGGTCACATGGCTGGGATGACTGTGGTGATTGGCTCTTCAAACGTGCGCTCAAAATGATCATTCATTTGACATTCTGTGAGCTGGATATGCAAAACACCCCCATGTCTTCATATGGTATCGTCAAAATTCCATTTTATTTTCTTAACGAGCTGTAATTTGTTACAACTAAGACATTTGCTGGATTAAAAGGCTTTTTATCTGCATGTTTAACCTTAGCTATTGATGTTATGGGCCAATTGTTATAACCTGTCGCAATTGTTACATTTATTTTAATTTATTTGTGGATGTGGACGCAGAAACATCGACCAATTTAAATTCGATTTCTAAACCGGCACACAATTTTAGTTTTTGCGAAAAGATTTTGAGCAGTAATTAAGCAACATACCTGGATTACTGTGCAAATAGGCTAGGCCCTTTTCCCTGCCTATACGCATTATCGTGGCTGCCAACCAATTTAGTATTTTGGTAAGCAATGTGATTTGCAGAATGTGAATTTATTTGAGGTGCAATCACGGTTCTGTATGCCATCAGCACTGGCATTTGCGTTTCAGTACTGGGCAAGACATACACACCACTGGTAGTTCATAAATGAAGTTAATTTAAACTATAAATAACAAAAAAAGAACACAATATTATTCTGATTCATGTAGCAATGGTAAAACCTGCTATTTGTGGTAGTATATTATCCTCAGGATAGATGCATGCAGTGCATTTCATCTTCCTGTAGATGGCGATAGTGCTACTACAGTAAAGGAGTCAAACTTGTACGTAAATTTGAGGTATGTCCCAAGATATGTTATGAAGCAAGAAACAATAATTATGATATTCACGTCTGTGAATGAACAAATTGAATTTGTACATGTGCTTATGTGTGTGCATGCGTGTGTTTGGAGGCATGCGTGTGTGTGTTAGTGTGTCTGTTTATCAGACCGTGTGTATACAGGAATCTTTACCAAACATATAACTTCACTTCATTATTGGATTTATGTTGGAATGGATAAGATCAGGAATTAGCCTATGCTTGTAAAAAAATAAGTGCTATGATGTTCATTTTATGTTAAAGTTTCGTGTTTAAATAAAGGACACAGGACTCAGGTTCTAAGGCATTTCATTTATTCATAGCATTTATGAACAAATGAAAAATAAACTGTACATTATTGGCATCATCCTCATCATCATGATTTAATCAATATTATTATTACTTTTGCATTTCCTGAAATCAGGTGCACACAGAATAAAAGCAGTGTTCATTTCCAATCAGAGAGTGTAACAGGCCTGTTTAAAGCAGGTGTGTGCCTACTGCACGATATCGCAATGAGAACAGAGTTTTAAAGCCATGCAGCCCGCATACCACAGCGCTTTAGATGACCAGCAGCTCCAGTCCCCATATATATAAAATATAATACAAGTCTCAAAATGACCGCCCCATTACGTTTCTTTAAAGAATTATAGAAAAACAACAATAAAAGGACAAGGCTTATTTGGCTTATTTACCTCACAAAGTGATTTTGTTAGCTTAGCTCTCTAAATATACTAATTTCATTGTAGTGAATGGCAGATTCTCCAGCAGAAGTAGGCTACTCCTACCCACACAAAAACAGACCACAAACATAAAATACACACAAGGAGTGGATGGTTTACGTGACATTGGGGGGGAAATGAGTTTAATCTGTGATGACAGTGATGATTTAAAAATGAACAGAACAACTAGATGAAAGAATAGTGCACATTTTAAGTCTCCAGTTTTTATACACAAAGCGGCAGGCACACCTGAACCTAGTTTTGGTGGTCATCTCCCCTCTTTGACCACTAGAGAGACAAAACTCCTCAGAGACAAAACGTTAGGTCCTCCCTGTGCAAGAGGGTATGGCTTTCAGCAGCAGCCAGCTTAAAGTCTTTCTGAAATTGAGAAAAATACTCAAAGAAGCTGTAACTTGACGAGAAATTAAAGACCAACACCTTTCTTGCATAAACACACAGACTTCTTGCTTTCTATCTTCTCATGGTTCCGCTTATTCTCTTCTCCCTCTCTCTCTCCATCCGTCTCACGTTCTCTCACTTTCTCTCACTTCCTTCTTCTCCCTCTCGACAATTCCACTGAATTAATCTTCCTCTCGATTGGCCAATGAGAGGCCAAGTCCCGCAGCTCTGATTGGTCAGTCCACTGATCAAGGGGGCGGAGACAGGGACACTTGATCTGTATTTGGAGACTGGGCGCCACCTGCAGGAAGAGAGAGGAACTTTTCAGAGATGCAGTCGGAAGCACAGACTGGAGAATTCAGCATCGTAACTGAAATGACCCCACAGAGAGGTTACAAGATCTGCTGCTGCATGTAATCCCACTTTCCCCACAAATTAACAATATATATATATATATTGGGCGGCCTGTAGCGTGGTGGTTAAGGTAAATGACTGGGACAGGCAAGGTTGGTGGTTCTAATCCCGGTGTAGCCACAATAAGATCCATTATTAGATCCGATATTAGATTATTAGATCCGATAGATCCGAACAGCCGTTTGGCCCTCGAGCAAGGCCCTTAAACCTGCATTGCTCCAGGATGGTCTCCTGCTTAGTCTAATCAACTGTATGTCGCTCTGGATAAGAGTGTCTGCCAAATGCCAATAATCCAATGTAATATATATACACTCACCTAGCACTTTATTTGGAACATTTTTACTTTATTACACCTACTCATTCATGCAATTATCTAATCGGACAATTGTGTGGCAGCAGTGCAATGCATACTATCATGTAGATATGGGTGAGGAGCTGCAGAGAATGGTGCAAAAAACAAAAAACATCCAGTGAGCAACAGTTCTGTGGGCAGAAATGCCTCGTTAATGAGAGACATCAGAGGAGAAAGGCCAGACTGGTAAAGGCTGACAGGAAGGTGACAGTGACATAAATAACCACACATTAGAGCAGTGGTATGCATATGTGTGTAAGTAGTTAGTTGTGTGTACATTACATGTGCTGCTTTCTGTTTGTGGAGCTGTGGTGGCAGTAAGGCTCCTAACCACTGCATCCTGTCCACTGCCCACTGCTTCCTGTTGTACCTACCCTGTTTGGGGCTGGGGCTGTTAAGGGGGACATTCAATATTAGTGGTTTAGGCAGAAAGACTTTTGAGAAGTACTTCTGCTTTTGGTTTTTGTGTTTTGACTCTTTTTGAAAAATCCATCTTGCTGATTATACCGAGAACTTCCTGCTGTGTGCTGTGCTTGTAAAAATAATTGTAATTATGCTTAAAACATTTTTTAATAAATCGTCATAATAATAAAATAGAACAATAAACTCAGTTACATTTGATTCTGCTGAAGAGAGAAGAGCTCTTCCTGTCCGACCGGGAAAACGCAGTTTTGCTGTTATTCTGACTGAATGATAGGTGAAGGGTGTAAAACCCCATGCTAACCCAATGACGGAATTTAGCCTGGGCTGAATTTGCATGCTTGTCCTTCTGGTGTTGCTGGAAGAACATTAGTAGGGTTAAATAATAATGGCCGCTATGCGGAGAGTCTAGATCAGCTAATGAATAAACCACGTTACAAAGACAGTAGTACCACTCTGCCTTCCGCTCTTTACTGGTCCGGCTGACCAAGAATCTCCACAGTAGGGCCAATACATTCACCTTCGTTATCTGACTCCATTTAAGATATAATTTAGAAATTTGGGTTTGAAACATACGCGAACCTCGGGAGTGATTACACTCAACTCTTACCTGCGCCACCATTACTCAATATATGCTCCCGGGATTAGCATTATTGCTGAATCTCAGTTCGGCGGAGAAACTCAGAGGCTGAGGGTCTAGCCAACACAATACATGCACTGTATTGACATGATAGTTGCGAGCCCAGGTCGGCGTGCATTTAGAGGGCTCCTTAGAGCTAACTTGACAGGAACTGGCATAGAAACGCCCATCGGTTCCCTTCGCATCAAATTACAAGAGCCATGCACCACCAATCCTTTGGGCCGAACTTGGCTGCCTTTCCCAGCTTGGAAACACCACTAAAGTAACAAGCCACTGATCAGTTGGTCTTTGGTCAATATTGTCCCCCTAAGTATTCAGTCGTAATTTAGGCTGAAAAAGGTACAAGATGAATTAGAGTCATGGAGATCACGCAAGTTACAAACAAAATAATTTATTTGCAGACAGGTAGGTTATTAGCTTTTGAATACTTCCTTGCTTTTATGCCAAATCACATGTTTGAACCAGGCGGCAGTGCCATAAATCAACCTGGAGGGGTGGTCAAATCTGGAATTTAGATCCCCCACCCTTGGGGGATGTTAACTAGGGAAATTGAGATGATTCCCAGAGCGGACATGGAGATTTTCCCTTGAGTTTATTAAACTCCATTTGGTATGAAATGTATCTCATCTGATTCCTTGATTTTACTGGATCACATCCATACCAAACAGATTACCCTTATGTTTTATTATGTTGCAGTTATCATGAAACTTCCCTCCTGATTATTATACTTTTGTTTGATTTGCACTCCATTGTACGTCGCTCTGGATGAGAGCGTCTGCTAAATGCCTTGTAATGTAAAGTAAATGTAATGAGGTTCAGTTGTTGTTCATACCAAACCTCAGAATGGGGAAGAAATGTGATCTCAGTGACTCTGACCGTGGAATGATTGTTGGTGCCTGCCGAGGTGGTTAGAGTATCTCAGAAACTGCTGATCTCCTGGGATTTTAACGAGCAACAGTCATGAGAGTTTACAGAATGTGAATACCTAATAAAGTGCTCACTGAGTGTTCATTGTATTACATGTATTTTGGAAAATGCAACACTATGAATAAAGCTTATAATTCCTTTTCTTAATTGTAGGGCCTTCATGTTTTGAACTGCATCACACCTTTAATTCATGCAGAGAGAAGTTAACTTCCTCTGTGGTCTGTGGTCAGGCGCTTCACGTCTGACAGGAAGGGTGACATGGCTCAGGCAGTAATAGCAGTTGTCTGGCAGTCGGAGGGTTGCCGGTTTGATCCCCCACCCGGAATTTGTCGAAGTGTCCCTGAGCAAGACACCTGACCCCTAAATGCTCCTGAAGAGCTGGTCGGTGCCTTGCATGGCAGCCGATCGCCATTGGTGTGTGAGTGTGTGTATGAATGGGTAAATGAGAAGCATCAATTGTACAGTGTTTTGGATAAAGGCGCCATATAAATGCCAACCATTTACCATTGATCATGAAGCCATTCCACCCACAGCCACACAGAGCCCAGCAGGGTCCCTCACTGCACCCCACTCACTGGGCACAAGAGCACTATCACCTAATATAAAACATGCACCCTGCTCTCACTCAGACACAGAGCCCAGCAGAGCCCCTCACTGGGCACAAGAGTACTGTCACCTAATATAAAACATGCACCCTGCTCTCACTCAGACACAGAGCCCAGCAGAGCCCCTCACTGGGCACAAGAGTACTATCACCTAATATAAAACATGCACCCTGCTCTCACTCAGACACAGAGCCCAGCAGAGCCCCTCACTGGGCACAAGAGTACGGTGGCCCAGAAGGACATTCGTCGCTCTCAGAACTGTTTACACGATGTGATCAGCAGCTCTTATTAACATCCATCCATCCTTCCATCATCATCATAACCTGCTTATCCTGAACAGGGTCACGGTGGGGCGGGAGCCTATCCCCGCATACATTGGGCGAAAGGCAGGAAAACACCCTGGACAGGTCACCACCCTGGACTCATACCCACAGGCAATTTAGACTCTCCAATCAGCCTAGCCTGCATGTCTTTGGACTGTGGGAGGAAACCCGAGTACCCGGAGGAAACCCACGCAAACACGGGGAGGACATGCAAACTCCACACAGAGAGGCCCCAGCCGACTGGGATTCGAACCCAGGACCTCCTTGCTGTGAGGCGGCAGTGCAACCTACTGCACCATCCGTGCTGCCCTCTCTTATTAATAGTGCCAGAATTTACTTTGGTCCAATTCAAAAGGTCCCTTAAATTTCACTACATTAAGCAAAGCATCATTTTTAATTTTGCAAGAAAAAACAACACTCAGGCAACACTTCAAGAAGTGTTCAAGAAATCAATAGAGGTGAGAGTTGGGAGATTGTAAACATTTATTCGTGTTTTTCTTTTTTTTCCTTCCGTATTTACTTATTCTTTGGAAATAACTAGAATATATGTATAGTAATGCATTTGCACATATATACACATAACATATCTGCGTATGCAATGTGTACATAAGTGTATAAGTAGTGAGGTGTGTGACCATTACATGTGCTGCTTTCTGTTTGTGGAGCTGTGGTGGCATTAAGGCTCCTAACCACTGCTTCCTGTCCACTGCTTCCTGTTGTACCTACCTTGTCAGGGGCTGTAGAAAATAGAAAAATAGCTCTGCACGAAGAGATTCATTACATTACATTACATAACTGGCATTTGGCAGACGCTCTAATCCAGAGTGATGTACAGTTGATCAGACTAAGCAGGAGACAATCCTGGAGCAATGCAGGGCTAAGGGCCTAACAGCTGAGCGGATCTTATTGTGGCTACACCGGGATTAGAACCACCGACCATGCGTGTCCCAGTCATTAACCTTAACCACTACGCTAAAGGCCACTGCTACTGCTGCTGCTACTACTGCTACTGCTATTACAACTACTACTGCTAGTGAACAGAAATGCTGTTATTTTGATTGAATGAGAGTGATAGATGAAATAGTAAAAATAAAAGGATAAAGGATAAATGACACCGCTGTACTGTTTGGATGGCTGTACTCTGTGTAAAAAAAAACGATCGCTGAAAATAAACAATGCATGCTGGCCCCAATCAGACACAAGGCAAATCACTGAAGGTGTTTTCTTCTGTGCATTCAGTTTATAAAAAAGCGTAAGTACGGAAGGGCTGCAGCAGCCGGAAGCTCATTCTATTTATATTTACTGTGACTACTTTGTTCTCACCTTCAGTCCTGCTGCTCTGTCAGTCAGGCTGTTTTACATTCATTTAGCAAAACACTGAGCCCTGATCTACAAAGCCCCAAACCTCTCTCCTGGTAAGTGTTTTATCACATCATTGAATTTAATCAAAATTATGTTCCAATATTTTTTTGGGACAAGAATTGAAAACTTGGATCAAATTTACAAAGAAAGTGCATTTACTGGTGAGAAATTATTGAATAACTGTAAAAACTGTCTGTTTATTCCAGACAAATATCAGTGTATTTCTGTAAGTGTCAGGTTTGGGGGACAGAGGAACCAAGCGCAGACTCAGGGGTTATGAGAAATGGCAGGTTTAATGAAGGCAGGCAGATAAGGGGCAGGCAGAGCATGATCCAAACAGGCAAAGTTCAAAAACCGGGTGGTCAGTCCAAACAGGGCAGAGGTACAAAGATCATAGAAAAGGACTTAGAAACTGAAATAATAATAGGAAAAGAGGCATGAATGTGACAGACAGAGAATACACACAGTGTAACAGGACAATTACTCACTGTGTGCTCTTGTGTAGCATCTGTCACAATGAGAGTATAGAGAATACTCACACAGTGTTCTTCCTTGCCATTCATTTTTACAGTGTAAAATAATAACTCATATCTGTATTTGTGTCTCATATATCTGATGCAGCCATGCTCTTCAACACCTTTGTAGCCCTCCTGTCTGTGTCAGGTAAAGTGCTCGTTCAAGTTTTATTTTTATTTTTTTAATGCAGTTATGATGTTTCAGTGCTGCGTCCCAGCGTCTTAGGGACAGTGAGTGACAAGGAGCACAAAATAAATAAATAAATAAATATGTATCTATGTAAATATTTTTGGTTTCTAGTCTTTCATGTTAAACATTGTTCTGTGTTAAATGCAAGCTTATATATATAGATGCTTTTGCAAAAATGTAATGTTCCGTCATGCCAATAAACATGAAGGGAAAGGAAAGAGTGAGAGAGAGACAGAGAGAGAGAGAATTTTAGATTTTTTAATGATGAAGTTCCTCTTCATACCCAGCTTTGAACCTGAGATAGAGTTCAGTACAGTTGTTATGAAGTCATAATCTTTATTTACATTAATTTAATCCATGATCTATAATGAGTTGTGTGTATGTGTGGCGTAGGTGCATAGGCGGAATGCATGCAAGGCAGAATTAGTCAAAATTAGTATTAATCAAAATACAAAAGAGGGAAATTAAAAGCCCTGCAATGCCAAGAGCTGATCAAAGGAAAGAGTCCTGAGGCTAACCACCCCTAATACCTTCAAGCCTCAGGACAGCATCAACATGAATTCAATCAAAATCAACAAAATTATAACACAACACAAACAAAACCACATCACCTATTGGGAGAGAGAGAGAGAGAGAGAGAGAGAGAGAGATCATTTTTATGAATTTCCTCTTCACACCCAGCTTTGAACCTGAGACAGAGTTCAGTACAGTTGTTATGAAGACATCACCTTCATTTATATTAATTTTAGCCATGATCTGTAATGAGTTGTGTGTGTGTTTGTGTGTGTGTTACAGGTGTTCTTGGCCAGTACGGATGGGGAGTGACTTACACCCCTGAGAGAATCTGTGCCTTAAAGGGGTCTTCAGTAGACATGCGCTGCACTTACTTTCATCCCACATTTTATTATACAGTAACATTTTACACTGTACAGTACCAACCTTACAGAGTGCAGAAAGCATTCTGGTTTATTCGCTGGCGCCCTCCACAGGAGCCTGAAGACCTGTCCCTGGACCCAGAGTACTCTGGTCGTGTGGAGTACCGTGGGAATCAGATCAGTGACTGCACTTTTAGAATAAAACAACTGAGAGAAAGTGATTCACAAACATATCGCTTCAAGTTCCTGACTAACCATAATGGAAAATATACTGGCCTACCTGGTGTCTCATTGACAGTTACAGGTAACCATTTAATGCGATGAGCTCAGAGGATTCTTCTCCCATATCTATGAATGGAAGACTGGGGAAGGGAGGGATGTTTTTGCAGTTTTAATTTGTTTGCAGCTCTACAGGTGATGGTGAATCCTGGCTCAGTGACAGAGGGACAGAGTGTAACACTGACCTGTAGCACCACCTGCACTCTGACTGGCAGCCCAGCCTTCACCTGGTCCAGGGACAGGTCTCCTCTGTCCTTCACCACCCAGACACACCAGCTCACAGCCAGCAGTGAAGATGGAGGCACATACTCCTGTGCTGTAAAAGGATCTGAGCTTCTCCCCTCCCCTGCAATGGCTCTTACTGTGACCTGTGAGTCCAAGAGGCCAGACTCCTGTGTTTCACACTATTGGTGATGTTATCATCACTGTAGAAATGTTTTAGACATCACACAATTTTAAAAGCATTCAGCCTAAATGTACCGTCAAATTCTACAGATTATCAAATTCTGCATGCTAATGTACAGATTCCACTTAGACTGTTTACTGTCTTCATCTATTAACTGAAACATGAATATTGGAATATTGAATATTAAATATAAATGCATGATTTAATGATTTGAAAGCACTGTACGTGTACCAGAGTCCAGTTTAGATTCCACATGAAACTACAAACACTTCTTCCCTCTTCCAGATCCTTCTAAGAACATCTCACTGTCAGTGAGCCCCTCTGGTGAAATAGAGGAGGGCAGTTCAGTGACTCTGACCTGCCACAGCGATGCCAACCCACCAGTGCAGAGATACTCCTGGTTTCAGGAGAACAGAGCTGTACCCTCAGAGACAGGAGGACCAGAGGCCAGCTACACCATTAACCACATCACACAGCAGGATGCTGGAGAGTACTACTGTGAGGCATGGAATTCGATTGGCGGAGGCAGATCTCCTGATATACATCTCAATGTGCTGTGTGAGAAATTCTTCACTGTCATTTACAACGGTTTGGATGGGCAGCGTCTTCCGTGGAAATACATACTAGTCTGTTTTACTAGCCCGGATACCTTCATTCCCATTATAGTCACATAGCTACACTGAACACTATTTTCATATGTAAGGATTGTCGTACAAAAGTGATATAGGGCTGGGCAATGTCTATAAAAAATGATACTGTCTCTTTAAACATTGTGTTACAATATACATGCACTGAGCACAAACATTTCTTCCCTCTTACAGACCCTCCTAAAGGAGTCTCAGTATCAGTGAGCCCCTCTGGTGAAATGGAGGAGGGCAGTTCAGTGACTCTGACCTGCAGCAGCGATGCCAACCCACCAGTGCAGAGATACTCCTGGTTTCAGGAGACTGGAGATGGATTCTGGCAGGCAGGTTCAGGACAGAGTCTGACCATTTCTAAATTCAGTTTCTGGAACAGTGGACAGTACTACTGTGAGGCAAAGAACACCCACGGAGCCCAGAACTCCACTGCTCTCCTGCTCACAGCGCAAGGTAAGGCCAGAATTCTGTTTCAATGTTTCTGTTGATCTCCAGCAGTTACCTTGTAGGTTGTGAATTTCCCGACAATGTGTTTGAATGGCAGGATTAATCCCATAAACTCTGATATTAGAAATCAGTAAGATAAAAGGACAAAGGACGAAAAGGAAAATGATCAGATATCAGATTAACTTTAAAAATGCAGTTAAATGTAAAAGTATTGTGACTATGTACCATGAGGGCTGTGATTCCTACACGGAGCACACAACATGGATGTAAATGTATAATTAAAGTCTGCTTTTAGTGGTTAAGGTAAATGACTGGGACAGGCAAGGTTGGTGATTCGAATCTCAGTGTAGCCACAATTAGATCCGCACAGCCATTGGGCCCTTGAGCAAGTCCCTTAACCCTGCATTGCTCCAGGGGAGGCTCAAGACTGCTTTGTCTAATCAAATGTACGTCGCTCTGGATAAGAGCGAATGCCAAATGCCATTAATATAATGTAATATAATGCCTTTCAACACTTGTGTAGTCTTAACATTCTGTATACTCTTGTCCTAACGGTCAAAAATGACCCCGAAAATTAACTCCAAATCTGTTTTGCATGCATCACAAACATTCATCAAATTTCAAGTTGGAAAGGGGTTTTCTCTGCTGTTAAACATCTGCTGTTTATACATGCTTATACATGGAGTTAAAATAACACTTTTTATGAACAAATGTTATGTCTAGAACAGACCTTCTGCCTGGCACAGAACACACACGGAGCTGCCAATGCAGCCAATATTAAAGGTGAGTAAGCGATGTACAGTAGCAAGGGTGATTGTATCTGTTTGGGTGTCTGCTATAAATGACCTGCATATCTGATCTTAGTATGGTAGTCATAGCAGAGGTGGAAAATTTAGGTTCCAAAACCTAAAGTCCTTCTCGTATTTTGTTGCAAAAAATGCCCCATAAACTTGGATTTCCTAATCTCAGCTGTCCTTCTGAGATACTTTAGGAATGTGGATGAAGGTCCGTTTTGTCTGGGACCGAGTCTCTGGAAGATTATAGGCCACTTTCTACTGCTGGACCAGCCAAGTAAACTCAGCTACTGTATGGGACATTAAAGCATTCATTAATAACTTAACTTTAAAACTAAAGTTTATGTATCAGGGACACATCCAAACTGATGCCAGTGGTATCTGGTTACTTGGTGGCCCCTCACCAGTGCAAACACATCTCAGTAACACTGCACATGTGTTTGTATTTCATGAATGTATTTCATACAAACTGCAGGCTGTTTGCCTCTTTTTGGTTCACACATCTGTGTCCTCCCAAGAGACCAACAGTACATCTCCACCATTTTGATTATAGTTGATATTTTGGGGGAATTTGAGTATGCATGCCCATATCTGGTCCTCGTGCTGGTCGACAGCCCTAACTTAGATTTAATAATATTATTATTATGCGTAGCGTCATCCTTCTAGCCTTGTTGTTTACACTTTCGAATTGTAGTCTCTGCTGTATTCCTACACATACAGGTAAATGCTATGTCTGTTTACTTCCAGCAGGGGATTGGACAGAACTTGTGTGTGCAGTTGTTGGAAGCATAGTGACTCTTGCACTCATAGCTGTTATTATGTGGACGAGGTAAGTGTCCACAATGTGGAAAACATCTGGAAATCAATCATCACTCAGAACACGTGTAATTAAAAGTTTGCATTAAACCGAGAGATTTGTAGTGATTTAACAGATTCCCTGTTTAATTCAGAGGACTAGGTCGGAATGTTACAGCGAGACGCCATCTTGAATATCAGTCACTTCTCTCCCCCAGCCTTTATAGTCCACAATCTGTTAAAATTATAATTATAATTGCATTCCTGGTACACCGGTTCTTCGAGTGATTCTGTGGTGTATGACTCAGTTCTGGGGGATCAGCAAGGGGTTGTGTGGCCACTCAGATGTAGGGGCCATGGTTACTTGGCCAGGTAAAAAGAGCAAGGTGGACCAGGATACTTTGATTAACAGCTGTAACTTTGGAAAAGTGCCATGGAAACGTTACTGACAGTGAATCAGGACCTCATTTCAACTTCCCAGCTGAAGAGCAGCACTTTCACAGTGCCAGTCACCAAGAATGTGCACTGGATTTAATCAGGTTCAGATAGAAGAGTGCCCTCTACTGGCCCACCAACACACCTTCAAGCAGCAGCCATTTTCTCTCAAAGTATCACATACTGTGCCATGAACAAGTATTTGGCCCCTTGATGTTTTCCTCTGTTTTTCAATATTTGTCACACTGAATGGTTTCAGATCTTCAGACAAACTGTAATATTAGATAATGGGAACCTTAGTAAACACAAAACACAATCTGCTACACACACACACACACACACACACACACACACACACACATACACACACACACACTCCAATAACACCACTACTGCACACACTTACAGAATATAACCCTGCTACACACACACTCCTATAACACTGCTACACACAGTATATAACCCTGCTACATACACACACTCCTATAACACTGTTAAACACAGTATATAACCCTGCTACACACACACTCCTATAACACTGCTACAAACAGTATATAACCCTGCCACACACACACACACACATTCCAATAACACCACTACTGCACACACTTACAGAATATAACCCTGCTACATACACACACTCTTATAACGCTGTTAAACACAGTATATAACCCTGCTACACACACACTCCTATAACACTGTTACACACAGTATATAACCCTGCTACACACACACACTCCTATAACACTGTTAAACACAGTATATAACCCTGCTACACACACACTCCTATAACACTGCTACACACAGTATATAACCCTTATACACACACACACACACACACACACACACACACACACACACACACACTCCTATAACACCCTTACACACAGTATAACCCTGCTACACACACACACACACACACACACACACACACACACACTCCTATAACACCCTTACACACAGTATAACCCTGCTACACACACACTCATAACTCATGTACATGCACATGAGTTCTCTGTCATTGTATGGGAAGATGTTCTGTGTAAGCGCATCTGCTAAATGAATGCAATGTGCTGACTATGATGTAGGCACTGTGTAGTTTAGGCTGTGGCATGGTTCACATGTAATGAGTCATGTGTTCCTCCCTCTATTGCTCACATACTGAGGCCATTTTTGCAGTTTCTGTCTGGGATTAACAATTTGACATGATGCATCATTTTATGTGTTCTCTTTACATATGGAAATATCCTTTTATTATATGTAGTATAGTTTGTGTTAGTATCTTTTAACACACTGTTGAGTCTTCATTTTACATTGCTTTGATTTATTGACTCAGTTGTTACATGTTCTGATTTTACCAATTTAAGATAATCTTTTAGTTTTAAATATGTTGCTTGATTGTGCATAGTGATGTATTATGCCAAATAAATCCACACAATCCGTATGAAGAAAATGTGCATTTAAACGAGCCGTTTGGAATTCCACGTAGCGACATCACAAAGATACGCTTGTTTGCTTCAGCACGGGCCACCTTGTATCCGGAACGAATCAAATAACAGACTTCAGTTAGTTGGTGCTAACCAGCCAATCAGAACAGTGGTTCGTTCAGGTCAATGAGCCTTAAAGACACAGTCACTAAGACAGCCTGTTTTTGGTAATGCTCATGAGAGGTGCTGGAGAATGGACATTTAAAACTGCATAGAGAAAACCACCAAACACCACCATATCAGGACCTAAAATATAACACTGGAAAATACACAAAATGGGACCTTTAAAATATTTTTATTGAACTGTAATGCTCATGTGGCTATATTCTGTATTGATTTTCATTCTTGGGTACTAATACGGAATAATGATATTGCTTTATTTATATATACACAGTGAGCACTTTATTAGGTTAAACCTGTAAACCAGTGCATTAGTACAAATATCTAATCATGTACACTGAGCAACTTCATGCATAAAAGCATGCATGGTCAAGAGGTTCCTTTCTCACCACCTGCTCCACTCAGCTCCTTGTCCAAGCAATGGTCCTGTCCCACCTGAACTATTGCAACTCTCTGCTGGCTGGCCTTCCAACATCTGCCATCAGACCCTTACAACTGATCCAGATTGCTACAGCCTGTCTGGTATTCAATGTTCCCAGACATTAACATGTCACCCCCCTGCTCAGCAACCTCCACTGGCTGCCTGTTATGGCTCGCATCAAATTTAAAACTTTGGTGCTCGCGTACCAGGCAGTTACGGGATCAGCCCCTGAATATATTCAATCACTTATGAAGACCTATACACCAACAAGACCCCTCCGTTCTGTCACTTCGTGCCGTCTGGCGCCTCCCCCTCGCCACACCTGCACTTCTCGCCCAGGACTGCTGTCTGTTCTGGCCCCACGGTGGTGGAATGACCTCCTGGTGGATGTCAGAACTGCAGAGTCTCCGACCTCTTTCAAGCGCAGACTGAAGACTCATTTCTTCAGGCTACACCTTTCCCTCCCCAACTCACCACCATGATTAGCCTTATATGTGCCATAGACTGAAATGTCCACTAATACAGTTGTATAGATATTGTTGATTTTTGTATTAGCTATTGTATTGTTGTACTCGGGGTATTCTAGCTGCCAACTGTGGTATGCTAGTTTGGTAGTTGATGTATTCTTCAAGTTTTCCGATTATATCTGTATGGTTACACTAGGACTTGGAACTGTACTGTCCTCTCAGGTCCTCTTCGCACTTGTACTTGTGTTTGATTTGCACTCCATTGTACGTCGCTCTGGATGAGAGCATCTGCTAAATGCCTTGTAATGTAATGTAAATGTAATGAGGTTCAGTTGTAGTTCATACCAAACCTCAGAATGGGGAAGAAATGTGATCTCAGTGACTCTGACCGTGGAATGATTGTTGGTGCCTGCCGAGGTGGTTAGAGTATCTCAGAAACTGCTGATCTCCTGGGATTTTAACGCGCAACAGTCATGAGAGTTTACAGAATGTGAATACCTAATAAAGTGCTCACTGAGTGTTCATTGTATTACATGTATTTTGGAAAATGCAACACTATGAATAAAGCTTATAATTCCTTTTCTTAATTGTAGGGCCTTCATGTTTTGAACTGCATCACATCTTTAATTCATGCAGAGAGAAGTTAACTTCCTCTGTGGTCTGTGGTCAGGCGCTTCACATCTGACATGAAGGGTGACATGGCTCAGGCAGTAAGAGCAGTTGTCTGGCAGTCGGATGGTTGCCGGTTCGATCCCCCACCCGGAATGTGTCGAAGTGTCCCTGAGCAAGACACCTGATCCCTAAATGCTCCTGACGAGCTGGTCGGTGCCTTGCATGGCAGCCAATCGCCATTGGTGTGTGAGTGTGTGTATGAATGGGTAAATGAGAAGCATCAATTGTACAGTGTTTTGGATAAAGGCGCCATATAAATGCCAACCATTTACCATGAAGCCATTCCACCTACAGCCACACAGAGCCCAGCAGAGTCCCTCACTGGGCACAAGAGCACTATCACCTAATATAAAACATGCACCCTGCTCTCACTCAGACACAGAGCCCAGCAGAGCCCCTCACTGGGCACAAGAGCACTATCACCTAATATAAAACATGCACCCTGCTCTCAGTCAGACACAGAGCCCAGCAGAGCCCCTCACTGGGCACAAGAGTACGGTGGCCCAGAAGGACATTCGTCGCTCTCAGAACTGTTTACATGATGTGATAAGCAGCTCTTATTAACATCCATCCATCCATCCATCCATCCATCCATCCATCCATCATCATCATCATAACCTGCTTATCCTGAACAGGGTCACAGGGGGGCTGGAGCCTATCCCAGCATACATTGGGCGAAAGGCAGGAATACACCCTGGACAGGTCACCACCCACTGCACCATCCGTGCCGCCCTCTCCTATTAACAGGGCCAGAATTTACTTTGGTCCAATTCAAAAGGTCCCTTAAAAATCACTACATTTTGCAAGGCATCATCGCAAGAAAAAACAACATGGTCAGCCAGGTGAGAGTTGGGAGATTGTAAACATTTATGAGTGTTTTTCTTTTTTTTCTTTTTCTCATTTCCGTATTTACTTATTCTTGGGAAATAACTAGAATATATGTATACTAATGCATTTGCACATATATAGACATAACATATGTGCATACACAATGTGTACATGTATAGTGTATACGTGTATAAGTAGTTAGTTGTGTGTACATTACATGTGCTGCTTTCTGTTTGTGGAGCTGTGGTGGCATTCAGGCTCCTAACCACTGATTCCTGTCCACTGCTTTCTGTTGTCAGGGGCTGTAGAAAATAGAAAAGTAGCTCTGCACCGAGAGTTTCATTACATTACATTACATTATTGGCATTTGGCAGATGCTTTTATCCAGAGCGACGTACAGTTGATTTGACTAAGCAGGAGACAATCCTCCCCTGGAGCAATGCAGGGTTAAGGGCCTTGCTCAAGGGCCAAACAGCTGGGCGGATCTTATTGTGGCTACACCGGGATTAGAACCACCGACCATGCATGTCCCAGTCATTTACCTTAACCACGACACTACAGGCCACTGCTGCTGCTGCTGCTGCTGCTGCTGCTGCTGCTGCTGCTGCTGCTGCTGCTGCTGCTGCTGCTGCTGCTACTACTACTACTACTACTACTACTACTACTACTACTACTACTACTGCTACTACTACTGCTACTACTACTACGAATGAACAGAAATGCTGTTATCTTCATTGAATGAGAGCGATAGATGAAATAGTAAAATAAAAGGATAAAGGATAAATGACACCTCTGTACTGTTTGGACGGCTGTACTTTGTGTGAAAAAACGATCGCTGAAAATAAACAATGCATGTTGGCCCCAATCAGGCACAAAGCAAATCACTGAACTTGTTTTCTTCTGTGCATTCAGGTTATAAAAAAGCTTCAGTAAGGTGGGGCTGCAGCAGCAGCAGGTTTGGGGGACAGAGGAACCAAGCACAGACTCAGGGGTCATGAGAAATGCCAGGTTTAATGAAGGCAGGCAGATAAGGGGCAGGCAGAGTGTAATTCAAACAGGCAAAGTTAAAAAACCGGGTGGTCAGTCCAAACAGGGGATTTTTAAAAAGAAATGCAGTTATGATGTTTCAGTGCTGTGTGCCAGCGTCTTAGGGACAAGGAGTGACAAGGAGCACAAAGTAAATAAAGAAGTATGTATCTGTGTATGTATCTACACCCAGCTTTGAACCTGAGATAGAGTTCAGTACAGTTATTATGAAGTCATAATCTTCATTTACATTCATTTAATCCATGATCTGTAATGAGTTGTGTGTATGTGTGTGTGTGTGTGTGTGTGTGTGTGTATGTGTGTATGTGTGTGCGTGTGTGTGTGTGCGCGTGTGTGTGTGTACGTGTGTGTGTCTGTGTCTGTGTGTGTGTGTGTGTGCGTGTGTGTATGTGTGTGTGTGTGTGTATGTGTGTGTGTGTGGGTGTGTGCGTGTGTATATGTGTGTGTGTGGGTGTGTGGATATGTGCGTGTACGTGCGTGTGTGTATGTGTGTCTGCGTGAGTGTGTGTGTGTGTATGTGTGTGTGTGTGTTACAGGTATTCTTGGCCAGTACAGATGGAGAGTGACTTACACCCCTGAGAGAATCTGTGCCTTAAAGGGGTCTTCAGGAGACATGCGCTGTGCTTACTTTCATCACACATTTTATCACAAAAATTAAAAAAAAATTAGAACAGAGTGAAGAAAGCATTCTGGTTAATTCTCAAGAACCATACACAGGAGCCTGAAGACCAGTACAAGGACCAAGTGAACTCTGACCGTGTGGAATACCGTGGGAATCAGATCAGTGACTGCAGTTTTAGAATAAAACAACTGAGAGTAAGTGATTCACAAACATACCGCTTCAGGTTCCTGACAAACCATAATGGAAAATATTCTGGCCGACCTGGTGTCTCATTGACAGTCACAGGTAACCATTTAATGTGATGACCTCATAGGATTCTTCTCCCATATCTATGAATGGAAGACTGGGGAAGGGAGGGATGTTTTTACAGTTTTCATTTGTTTGCAGCTCTACAGGTGAGGGTGAATCCTGGCTCAGTGACAGAGGGACAGAGTGTAACACTGACCTGTAGCACCACCTGCACTCTGACTGGCAGCCCAGCCTTCACCTGGTACAGGGACTGGTCTCCTCTGTCCTTCACCACCCAGACACACCAGCTCATTAAACACATCACACAGCAGGATGTTGGAGAGTACTACTGTGAGGCAGGGAATGGGCTTGGGACAAACAGATCTCCTCCTAAACGTCTGGATGTGCAGTGTGAGTATATCAGCTTCAGACACATGGAGCAGAGAGAAGTCAGTATCTCCTGAGTGTCTGTGGGAAACTTCACAACAGTAAGACATTGAGTCAACCAGTCAAGCTGGCCAGAGGAGGAGAAATCCAGTAGAAATATGACATTAACATGCAATGATGAATAAGCCAGATCATGCTGACATGTCTTAAGCCATACATGTGTAGTCTGAGAGAGCACACGGCACTTAAAGGTCCCAGATACAATTGCCGAAGTCGTTGAAAATTTTATTTCCCGCTCAATTTGTAAGGTGCATTTTATGTTTTTTCTGTTGATGTCAGATCCTCCTCCTAAGAACATCTCAGTGTCAGTGAGCCCCTCTGGGGAAATAGAGGAGGGCAGTTCAGAGTTTGACCATTTTTACCTTCAGCTCCTGGAGCAGTGGACAGTACTACTGTGAGGCAAAGAACACCCACAGAGCCCTGAACTCTACTGCTCTCCTGCTCACAGTGCAAGGTATGGCCAGAACAAGTCTAAGAATACTAAGTCTAAGTCTCAGCTTACATGACAAAAATTATTTAGGCTACAATACCTAGCCCATTGTTTCTTCACACAAAAAATCAACCACTCAAAATGCATTCACTAAAATTGGCTGAGTGACGAAGATGTTGAAGATTCGTGGGATTAATTATTGTGACTAATATAAAATTGAACAACTCATTTTCATCCCAAATACAGTGGTGTCATGTTCCAGTTTATTCCACTTCCCTTGCTGCTGGCGTCTGCACACACACCTTTGCCGGTCTCTCTCAAAGATGCTTCAAATAAAACAATTTGCTACACATAAATAATCTAAAAATAATAGTTTAATTCAACAAGCGTAGGCTAACATTAAATGCGCAGAGCAAGTTCAGTCTGGAAACTCTTGCTGCAACATCCAACCGTCGGTCGGCCTCAGCAAGCACATGTCCTCAAACTCAACCAATCACATGTGTGCACAAAGTGTGCACAAATTCTAGTACACGTGCAGTACATTCTAGTAGACATACTGCAGGCATAGATGGGTTTGTTCCCACATTTCAAAACTTTCACCTTACAGACCACGGAGTGCAACACGTAGTGTTGTGAAATGACCACGGATACATCATGACTGACACTGGTGCATCTCTCTGACTTTGTGTAGGAGGTCGGTCCTTGACTGTGGTTGCAGCAGTGGGATCTGTGGCAGCGGCGGCCATTTTGGCTCTTGTGTTTCTTGGTGTCGTCTGTGTGAGGTACGTGGCTGAAAATCTGTGCCAGTTCACAGTCACTCATTAGTGAATGATGTCGGATTAGACATAAAACTAGCGTACAATTCTATAGAATGATGTTGCCATGTGCTAAATATTGATGGCATACCCCCCTCTTATGTCTGGGTTGTGCCTAGACAACTGCATCATTTGTTATTTTGGATTATTGCCTTATAAACATATGACTGATGGATTTAGATTTTATTCATACATTTTTGTTTTTTATTTCTATAAGCAGGTGGAAACGATCAATAAATGAGGAGGTGAGTCAATCAAAATGAAATATATTACATAGATGTACGTGTTTTTGTGTGTACAGAATACACTCAGTGACCACTTTCTTAGGTGCACATTTCTAGAATTGATTTTTGATTTCCTGGTTTGTGGTCTCTGCCTGGTTTTTGGACTGTTTTGAATTTTGGTATATGTGCCTTTGCTTGTTTGGACATTCTCCTGGTTTTTTTAACTCTGCCCTGTGTTTTTGATTACTCTTCTGATTACCCCGTATGTACCCGTCCGGATCCATTACAACAAGTGCCTGTCCCTGGATGACGTTTTGGATCTGCCCCTTGGTTATAAAAGCCTGCCATTTTTCACATTGTCCCCGAGTCTGCTCATGATTATTCTGTCCTGAGTGCCGATAGACTACTGGCTAGGGTGCTTGTAGTCTAGTGGCTAAGGTGCCTACAAACTGCTGGCTAAGGTGCTCGTAGTCTAGTGGCTAAGGTGCCTAAAAACTACTGGCTACGGTGCTTCTATTCTAGTGGCTAAGGTGATGCCTTGATGGCTGATGACTAGGACCTGGAAGGTTGGTGGTTCAAGCCCTGGTGTAGCCACAGTAAGATGGAAAATATGTCCAGTAAATAACTGCAATGTGAAAATGAACAGGAACTTTCTGCTGAACATTCCCATCCTTTCCCTGCCTGTTCTTCACCCTGCAGGGGAATAACAGCCCCGTGGATGACAACACTGCAGGGATGCCAGTGAGCCACACTGAACCCCAGGGTACAGACAGAGGCAACGGGGAAGGTCCCCTCTACTCCACTGTTCAACCTGCCAACACCCACATCCAGCTAGACCTTCTGTACTCCACTGTTCAACCTGCCAACACCCGCACCCAGCAAGACCTTCTATACTCCACTGTTCAACCTGTCAACACCCACACCCAGCAAGACCTTCTGTACTCCACTGTTCAACCTGCCAACACCCACACCCAGCAAGACCTTCTGTACTCCAATGTTCAAGAGCCTCTCCTCGAGTGTGAGGACGGTGTTCAGTACACCAGCGTCCAGTTCCTACCCTCCCGTGCTGCCCCCAGGTGAGAATACCCCCCATTACACTCCCTGTGCTGACTGTGGCTGTGCCAGCTCTTCTGTTTGGCCCAGTCTTCATCAAACAGCCAACTTGAGACGGGGCAAAATCAGACGGGATGGTTTTAGAACGTTTTTTGAAGAAAGTCTAAGTGGCGTGTAGTGTCCAGTTTTGGAGAGTCTGCTCTCATCGGCTAGTGTTTTACAAACTGACATTGCGACATTGGCTCAGGAGGTAAAACCCCTCGCTAACCCAATGACGGAATTTAGCCAGGGCCGAAGGTATCGACATGCTTGTCCTTCTGGTGTTGCTGGAAGAATATTAGTAGGGTTAAATAGTAATGACTGCAATGCGGAGAGTCTAGATCAGCTAATGAATAAACCACGTTACAAAGACAGTAGTACCACTCTGCCTTCCGCTCTTTACTGGTCCGGGCTGACCAAGAATCTCCACAGTAGGGCCAATACATTCACCTTCGTTATCTGACTCCATTTAAGATATAATTTAGAAATTTGGGTTTGAAACATACGCGAACCTCGGGAGTGATTACACTCGACTCTTACCTGCGCCACCAATACTCAATATATGCTCCCGGGATTAGAATTATTGCTGAATCTCAGTTCGGCGGAGAAACTCAGAGGCTGAGGGTCTAGCCAACACAATACATGCACTATATTGACATGATAGTTGCGAGCCCAGGTCGGTGTGTATTTAGAGGGCTCCTTAGAGCTAACTTGACAGGAACCGGCATAGAAATGCCCATGGGTTCCCTTCGCATTAAATTACAAGAGCCATGCACCACCAATCCTTTGGGCCGAACTTGGCTGCCTTTCCCAGCTTGGAAACACCACTAAAGTAACAAGCCACTGATCAGTTGGTCTTTGGTCATATTGCCCAGCCTAAATTCAGTCGTAATTTTGGCTGAAAAAGGTACAAGATGAATTAGAGTCATGGAGATCACGCATGGAAACAAAATAATTTATTTGCAGACAGGTAGGTTATTAGCTTTAGAATACTTCCTTGCTTTTATGCCAAATCACATGTTTGAACCAGGCGGCAGTGCCATAAATCAACCTGGAGGGGTGGTCAAATCTTGAATTTAGACCCCCCACCCTTGGGGGCTGTTATTAGGGAAATTGAGATGATTCCCAGAGCGGACATGTAGGTTTTCCCTTGAGTTTATTAAACTCCATTTGGTATGAAATGTATCTCATCTGATTCCTTGATTTTAACGGATCACATCCATACCAAACAGATTACCCTTATGTTTTATTATGTTGCAGTTATCATGAAACTTCCCTCCTGATTATCCATTTTACATGCAATTCCTGTTACCATTACAAGACATAATGCAATAATACAAGGATCACATGGGCAATGTTTTCAAGGTTTTTGTCACGTTTCAGGTCTGTCTCGCCATGTTTTATGTTTATTCATGTTGTCTTAGTCACGTAGTGTCTTATCATGTATTATGTTAGTCTAGGTTCGTCATGTTGTTTAGTTATGTTTCGTTACGATTTATTTTCTTGTCATGTCTAGTTATGTTTCGTACGATTATATTACCTTGTTATGTTTAGTGGTTATCGTCTTAGTTTCGCTTTGTGTTATGTTTTGATTTATGTTTATTGTTACGTTTACTGGTCGTTGTTTATGCATACACTTTTACATGTCTTTCCGCAAACCTTGCGTTCCGCCTTTTCTCTCTCTCTCTCTCTCTCTTTCTGCCATTCACTCCCTAATTGTTTCCATTTGTCTATTTACTAAAACTACTAACGCTAGATCAGGATTGGGTAGAAACTATCAAACGAATCATGTGTTCATGTTACCTTACGTTTCTCGTGCATGTCATTTACTAATTTACTAATGCTAGGGCAGGATAGGTTTATTACCAACGATTACTAATCACCTTGTTAAACTTGTCATCCATCGTTTGTTTTTGACCACGTCCTCGCCTACCGTTTTTGTACTTTTGCTTCGCTGATTGTTTCATGGTTTCGACTCCCGCTTCGCCCACGACTACGCCTCTGCCTGCCGTCCGCCTGTTCATCTGCCCCGCTGACAGCTCTCCTGCTACTGGACCTCCCTGCACGTCTACCGACTACGAGTTTGCCTCTTCCCTCGGCACCGTGCTTTTTGTTTGTTTACTATTTGTTTGGCTGGATCTATGTGTACGGACTTTGCTTGTTCTGACTACGCTTCTGGGATCCGTCCCGAATAAAGCCCTGAGGGGTCTTTATATAACTATTGTTTCTGAGTTGTGCATTTTGGGTCCAACCCCCACGCACCCGTCTCAGTTTTACCGGGTCTATTTACAATCTCAACAGCAGTTTTGAATATTTAATCTACGGGAGCAGTCACTGGTGTAATGACAGCAGTGCCCAAATGAGGGCACTGTCGCATTATGTCTTTCCCCTTGGAAGTGACCAGGTATGGGGTCACGGGAGAGGTCATCAATGTTCTGGAGCACACTCTCTTCCCTGTGACCTAACTGCCCTTAAACCACTCATACATCTTCCCCTTATCTCCTTCGGCGCCGATGGCCTGAACCTCCCCAAAGGTAGTCCAAACCCTATTGTCCTCTGTTCCTTTGACACATACCAGAAGCCCCAGCTCTCAGGTTCCTCACAAATGGCAGCCCTTCCTGAGTCCCACTTTGCCTTTGGATACCCAGGGTCGTAGGGCTGACTGTGGTTTGAGATGTGTTCTGTAAGGAGCGGATCAGATGTCGGATGGTCATGGGGAAAAGGTTGCAAGATATTATATCTATGAATGATGATAGTGTTTTCATGATAACTGCATTATGCTGTAAATATGTATTTGTACCTCTCATGGTAATATACCTTTCGGATAAACCTGATTTGGGTGAATTAAAGGAAAGGAGACAAAACTCCAGATTGCTTGGTTTCTTCTCCTTATCGCCAAAATCCAGGCCTTTGTTCTTGACCCTAAAAATGGGTCACCCATCTGGAATTTACAGCCAAACTCCCACCAGTGAGACCTTGGTCAGGGAGTTAAAACAAATTACTTCTACAGAGACAGCTTTTGCCCAGTTTTCCCTCTGCTCCTGGATGGTTATGATATCAAAGGTAGACTGTTACAAAAACTAGACCATTACACCAGTCGCACTGAACCAATCAGAATAACACCAAACATTACTATATTCTGACCTTGGATTATCATGAAACATCTTAATGCCGTCTCCAGTATTCCTGAGCTCAAACCCTGCAAGGAATGTGAGAAGGCCCAGGAAGGTGCCTCCAGGAGCCCTTCTCTAGCTCTCCCCCACAGGCATGGGGGCCAAAAGGTGGGGGCTAACAATGTATGCTCCGGGAGGGGGAAGTCAGCAAGCTGACCAGCACATGAGACCAAATGTTCATGATTTCCGGCTTACAAGGGGGTTGCTGAAATAATAAAAAATAACTTTTTCCACCACAAAAAAATAAAAAGGATGAAGGATAAATGACACCTCTGTACTGTTTGGATGGCTGTACTCTGTGTATTGTTAATAATAATAAAAAAATTTAAATATTAAAAATTTAAATAAAAAATGCACATTGGCCCCAATCAGGCACAAAGCAAATTACTGAAGGTGTTTTCTTCTGTGCATTCAGTTTATAAAAAAGTGGAAGTACGGAAGGGCTGCAGCAGCCAGAAGCTGAGCTCATTCTATATTTATATTTACTGCAACTAGTTTCTTCTCATCTTCAGTCCTGCTGCTCTGTCAGTCAGGCTGTTTTACATTCATTTAGCAAAACACTGAGCCCTGGTCCACAAAGCCCCAAACCTCTCTCCTGGTAAGTGTTTTATCACATCATTGAATTTCATCAAAATTATGTTCCAATATTTTTTTGGGACAAGAATTGAAAATTATTATTGAATAACTGTAAAAGCTGTCTGTTTATTCCAGAAAAATATCAGTGTATTTGTGTAAGTATCAGAGTTGGGGGACAGAGGAGCCAAGGTTATGAGAAATGACAGGTTTAGTGAAGGCAGGCAGATAAGGGACAGGCAGTGCATGATCCAAACAGGCAAAGTTCAAAAACTGGGCAGAGGCATGAAGATCATAGAAAAAGGAAAAATAATAGAAATGGGGCACGGACGTGACAGGCTGTGTGCTCTTGTGTAGCTTCTGTTACAATGAGAGTATAGAGAATACTCACGCAGTGTAACAGCACAATAACTCTCTGTGTGCTCTTGTGTAGCATCTGTTACAATGAGAGTATAGAGAATACTCACACAGTGTAACAGCACAATAACTCACTGTGTGCTCTTGTGTAGCATCTGTTACAATGAGAGTATAGACAATACTCACACAGTGTAACAGCACAATAACTCACTGTGTGCTCTTGTGTAGCATCTGTTACAATGAGAGTATAGACAATACTCACACAGTGTTCTCCAATGCCATTCATTTTTACAGTGTAAAATAATAACTCATATCTGTATTTGTGTCTCATATATCTGATGCAGCCATGCTCTTCAACACCTTCATAGCCCTCCTGTCTGTGTCAGGTAAAGTGCAGTTATGATGTTTCAGTGCTGTGTGTGTTTGTGTGTGTGTGTGTGTTTGTGTGTATGTGTGTGTGTTGGGGGGGGGGGGGGGGTCGGCGAATGCATGCAGGGCAGAATTAGTCAAAATTACTATTAATCACAATACAAAAGAAACATCAAAAAAATAGCGAGCCTAACTCTTACCATTACAAAGCCCTGCATCATATTTATGATGAAGTTCCTCTTCATATCCAGCTTTGAACCTGAGACATTGTTCAGTACCGTTGTCATGGAGACATGATCTTCATTTATGTTCATTTAATCCATGATCTGTTGTGTTTGTGTGTGTGTGTGTGTGTGTGTGTGTGTGTGTGTATTT
The DNA here is from genome assembly GCF_963514075.1 of Conger conger. Classification (NCBI taxonomy): domain Eukaryota; kingdom Metazoa; phylum Chordata; class Actinopteri; order Anguilliformes; family Congridae; genus Conger; species Conger conger. The sequence goes on along the minus strand of NC_083760.1, from coordinate 91,199,689 downwards.
GTGTGTGTGTGTGTGTGTGTGTTTGTGTGTGTGTGTTTTCCAGGTGTTCTTGGCCAGCACGGATGGGGAGTGACTTACACCCCTGAGAGAATCTGTGCCTTAAAGGGGTCTTCAGTAGATATGCGCTGTGTTTACTTTCATCCCACATACCAACCTTACAGAGTGCAGAAAGCATTCTGGTTTATTCGCCAGCGCCTTCCACAGGAGCCTGAAGACCTGTCCCTGGACCCAGAGTACTCTGGTCGTGTGGAGTACCATGGGAATCAGATCAGAGACTGCACTTTTAGAATAAAACAACTGAGAGAAAGTGATTCACAAACATATCGCTTCAGGTTCCTGACAAACCATGATGGAAAATATACTGGCCTACCTGGTGTCTCATTGACAGTTACAGGTAACCATTTAATGTGATGAGCTCATAGGATTCTTCTCCCATATCTCTGAATGGAAGACTGGGGAAGGGAGAGATGTTTTTACAGTTTTAATTTGTTTGCAGCTCTACAGGTGAGGGTGAATCCTGGCTCAGTGACAGAGGGACAGAGTGTAACACTGACCTGTAACACCACTTGCACTCTGACTGGCAGCCCAGCCTTCACCTGGTACAGGGACGGGTCTCCTCTGTCCTTTACCACCCAGACACACCAGCTCAGAGCCAGCAGCGAAGATGGAGGCGCATACTCCTGTGCTGTAAAAGGATTTGAGCTTCTCCCCTCCCCTGCAGTGGCTCTTAATGTGTACTGTGAGTACAAGAGGCCAGACTCTTTCACACTATTGGTGATGTCATCAACACTGTAGAAATGTTTGACACATCACACAGGTTTCAAAGCATTCAGCCTAAATCTACCGTTAAATTCTACAGATTATCATATGCTTCATGGTCATGTACAGATTTCACTGAAACTGCAACATATGTTTAGTGATTTTATTTATTAGCTGAAACATGAATGCTGGAAATAAATGCATAATTTAATTATTTGAAAGCACTATACGTGTCCAGTTTAGATTCCACCTGAAACTACAAACTCTTCTTCCCTCTTCCAGATCCTCCTAAAAGAGTCTCAGTATCAGTGAGCCCCTCTGGTGAAATTGTGGAGGGCAGTTCAGTGACTCTTACCTGCATTAACCAGGCCAGCCCACCAGTGCAGAGATACATATGGTTTAAGAACACTGGATCTGTTAGCTTAGAGATACTAGAACCAAGATGGAGTCAGAAATACACCATTGAAAAAATCAAATCCTCGGGTGATGGAGAGTACTACTGTGTGGCAAGGAATTCGATTGGCCGAGGCAGATCTCCTGATATACATCTCAATGTGCTGTGTGAGTAATTCTGCACTGTCATTTACAACGGTTTGGATGGGCAGTGTCTTCCATGGAAATACATACTCGTCTGTTTTACTAGCCCGGATACCTTCATTCCTATTATAGTCACATAGCTGCACTGAACACTATTTTCATATGTCAGGATTTTAGCACAAAAGTGATATAGGGCTGGGCAATGTCTATAAAAAATGATACTGTCTCTTTAAACATTGTGTTAAAATATACATTCACTGAGCACAAACACTTCTTCCCTCTTCCAGATCCTCCTAAAAGAGTCTCAGTATCAGTGAGCCCCTCTGGTGAAATAGTGGAGGGCAGTTCAGTGACTCTGACCTGCATTAACCAGGCCAACCCACCAGTGCAGAGATACTCCTGGTTTCTGGAGAACAGAGCTGTACCCTCAGAGAGAGGAGGACAGGAGGCCAGCTACACCATTAAAAACATCACGCAGCAGGATGCTGGAGAGTACTACTGTGAGGCAGGGAATGGGCTTGGGACAAACAGATCTCCTCCTAAACGTCTGGATGTGCAGTGTGAGTATATCAGCTTCAGACACATGGAGCAGAGAGAAGTCGGTATCTCCTGAGTGTCTGTGGGAAACTTCACAACAGTAAGACACTGAGTCAACCCGTCAAGCTGGCCAGTAGAGGAGAAATCCTGTGGAAATATTACATTAACATGCAATGATGAATAAGCCAGATCATGCTGACATGTCTTAAGCCATTCATGTGTCGTCAGAGTTTGCACAGGGCACTCAAGTTGTTGTGTAAAATGTAATTTCCTGCTCAATTTGTAAGGTGGTCCTAGCTGGATTTTATGTTTTTTCCGTTGATTTCAGATCCTCCTCAGAACACCTCAGTGTCAGTGAGCCCCTCTGGTGAAATAGAGGAGGGCAGTTCAGTGACTCTGACCTGCAGCAGCGATGCCAACCCACCAGTGCAGAGATACACCTGGTTTAAGGAGTCTGGAGCTGGAGTCTGGCAGGCAGGATCAGGACAGAGTCTCAACTTTTCTAACTTTAGCTCCTGGAGCAGTGGACAGTACTACTGTGAGGCAAAGAACACCCACGGAGCCCAGAACTCCACTGCTCTCCTGCTCACAGCGCAAGGTAAGGCCAGTTAGGCAAGGTAACAAGTTAGGCTGCAGCCTACATGACAATTTTTTTTAGGCTACAATACCTAGCCCATTGTTTCTTCACACATAAAATCAATCACTCTAAATGCATTCACTGAAATTGGCCTAGTGATGAAGATGTTGGAAGATTGGTGGAATTAATTATTGTGACTAATAAAAAAAGTTTTTTATCCCAAATACAGTGGTGTCATGTTCCAGTTTATTCCACTTCCCTTGCTGCTGCCGTCTGCACACACACCTTTGCCGGTCTCTCTCAAAGATCCTCCAAATAAAACAATTTGCTACACATCAATATACTAAAAAGAATTGTTTAATTCAACAAACGTAGACTAACATTAAATGCGCAGAGCAAGTTCAGTCAGGAAACTCTTGCTGCAACATCCAACCGTCGGTCGGCCTCAGCAAGCACATGTCCTCAAACTCAACCAATCACATACAGACATCACTACATGTCCTCAAACTCAACCAATCACATACAGACATCACTACATGTCCTCAAACTCACCCAATCACATACAGACATCACTACATGTCCTCAAACTCAACCAATCACATACAGACATCACTACATGTTCTCAAACTCAACCAATCACATACAGACATCACTACATGTTCTTAAACTCAACCAATCACATACAGACATCACAACATATCCTCAAACTCACCCAATCACAGACGGACATCACTACATATCCTCAAACTCAACCAATCCCATTGACCAATTACAAGTGTGCACAAATTCCAGTAAACGTGCAGTACATGCTAGTAAACATACTGCAGGCATAGATGGGTTTGTTCCCACATTTAGAAACTTTCACCTTCTAATGCCTTGGATGTTAATGCTTTTTATCGATCAGTTTCACAAAGGTTCTTTTAATATTCACAGTTTATTATTTTTATTATTATTATTATTAGTACTACTGTTTTGATGTCTGTTTATATTCTTTTATTATTATTGTTGTTTTTGGTGTAATTTAGATTTGTTGGAGTTCTTTTTCTCATCTGGCTTAAAAAAAATATTTTTGAGTGCTGTGTTGTGAAATGACCACGGATGACTGACACTGGTGCATCTCTCTGACTTTTTGTAGGAGGTCGGTCCTTGACTGTGGTTGCAGCAGTGGGAGCTGTGGCAGCAGCGGCCATTTTTGCTCTTGTGTTTCTTGGTGTCGTCTGTGTGAGGTATGTGGCTGAAAACCTGTGCCAGTTCACAGTCACTTATTAGTGAATGATGTCGGATGAGACTTGTGGTGTATTTTCATGTTTTATGTTTCCGCACCGTGGTGTAGAGAGCACAGTCTTCCTTCACTGCTGGTGACCTGCGTGGAGAAAACAGCTCATTTAAACTCTCGTAAACTCTTGTATCTCTCTTTGTATCCTTTTATGGACTTCATTTCCGAGAGTGCACTGCATGCTACATGAAGCACAAGCTGCAGGAAGTTCAGCTACAAAAGTGCCTTCTGGAATTCTGCTTCTGTCAGCCAGTACATCACTGTGATGTCATCGGCTGAGGTCACACTGCAGGCGTGTCAAAAGAGGAGGAGCAAAAGGTGAAAAGAAGAGCCAATCAACAGATGCGCCTGGATCAGGTGATTAGCCTCCGAGCCGGGAGAAAACTCAATGGCCGAGTATAAACGAGGCAGTCCGCACCAAAGCGGCAAGTAAACAAATAAATGTTTCCGTAACAATGACTGCGTGCTTGGTGGTTCATGTTTCTTCTAGTGACCTTTATTTGTGTATTGTGTTTAGCTAGCTACCGTTACCGTTGTATTGTCTATATTTACTGTTGGGTACAGTGATGTTGTTTTAACAACATTAACACATGTTAACAGTTTGATGAGAAACTCCTCCCACACCACCGTCCTCTCCAATCCGCTGTGCTGCTTTGTAATTGGTTCAGTTCTAAAACCAGTCGACAACAAACAGTCAACTTGAGAAGAGACTTGATTCATCAGGAGCATTTGGGGGTTAGGTGTCTTGCTCAGGGACACTTTGACACACCCAGGGGCCGGGATCGGACCGGCAACCCTCTGACTGCCAGATGACTGCTCTTACCTCCTGAGCCAATGTCGCATTGACATGGTCAGTTTGGGAAACGCTAGCCGACGAAAGCAGACTCTCCAAAACTGGACAGTACACAGCACTAAGACTTTCTTCAAAAAACTTTCTAAAACCATCCCGTCTGGTTTCGCCCCGTCTCAAGTCGGCTGTTTGATGTAGACTGGGCCAAACAGAAGAGCTGGCACAGCCACAGTCAGCACAGGGAGTGTAATGAGGGGATATTCTCACCTGGGGGCAGCACAGGAGGGCAGGAACTGGACGTTGGCGTACTGAACATCATCCTCACACTCAGGGAGAGGCTTTTGAATAGTGCAGTATAGAAGGTCTTGCTGGGTGCGGGTGTTGGCAGGTTGAAGGGAGGAGTAGATGGGACCTTCCCCCTTGCCTCTGTCTGTACCCTGGGGTTCAGTGTGGCTCACTGGCATCCCTGCAGTGTTGTCATCCATGGGGCTGTTATTCCCCTGCAGGGTGAAGAACCAGCAGGGAAAGGATGGGAATGTTCAGCAGAAAGTTCCTGTTCATTTTCACATTGCAGTTATTTAGTGGACATGTTTTCCAAAGCGACTTATAGTTGATTAGACTAAGCAGAGCAGTGTGGGGTGAAGGACAAACAGCTGCACTATTCTTACTGTGGATACACCATCAGTCATCAAGGCATCACCTTAGCCACTAGACTACAAGCACCTTAGCCTGTAGTCTATAGGCTACAATCCCCTGCCCGGGCTGTGTCGAAGTGTCCCTGAGCAAGACACCTAACCCCCAAATGCTCCCGACGAGCTGGTTAGTGCCTTGCATGGCAGCCAATTGCTGTTGGTGTGTGAGTGCGTGAGTGTGTGTATGAATGGGTGAATAAATTGTACAGCGCTTTGGATAAAGGCGCTATATAAATGCCAGCCATTTACCACTTACATAATTTCAGAGTGTAACAGGCCTGTTTAAAGCAGCTGCGCACCTACTGCACGATATCTAAAGGGGAACAGAGTTTTACAGCCATGCAGCCCCACAAACCTCCATGACCAGCAGCTTCAGCCCACATGTATTATACAAATCACAAAATGGCTGCCGCTTAATTGCCTCACAATGTGCTTTCTTTGCTTAAATATACAAATTTCTTTGTAGTGAATGCAGGAATAAGTAATGAATGAAGAATGAATGGCCACATTATTATTTTTTAGTTTACAGTATTTTTTTGTGTGCATATACATATCATACAGTATGGATGTGAACATCAAATTAAAGTCTGCCTTTTAACCTCACATGCATGCTTTTATTTCAAATCCAATGTGCTGGAGTAGAGAGCCAAAGCAACACAAATTGTGTCATTGTCCAAATACTAAGATGATAAATGTATAGAAGTTGGCCTCGAAAATTGTGTTGTCATTCCCTTTGGAAATATCTACAGTACGGTAGATAATAAATAAATAAAAATCCTATCCGATTACTGAAATCCAATCAAAAAAAACTTTGGAAAAACTGGGCCTTGGGGATTAAGTAGCTCCAGTTAAGAAGGTGTTGGAGTGGTGAGAAAAGTGGTGTCATTGCGCTCTCCCACCACCAGAGAGCGCATGGGAGCTCCTGAGTCTCTCCCCCCCCCCATTCTGACGGTGGATGTGTGCATTACCTGGAGCTCCTGACCCGTATCTGCATGACTGTATGCACTGCACTGCTGCCACACGATTGGTCGATTGGATAATGGCACGAGTAAGTGCTCGGTGAGCGTACGCAGCCAATCACACAGCGAGGTGGGGAGGAGGAGGTGTGGCCTGGAAAGCATGCCTGGCTGATGAGAGAGACCAGACTGAAGGTGGCAGTCACGCAAATAACCGCACATTACAGGTGGCGTGCAGAAGAGCATCTCTGTAAGTGGATCGGCAACAAACAAACGCCTAATAAAGCGCCAGCTGAGTGAATGCTACGTGTGCTATGCGCATGCTATCTGTCAGGTATTTGCTCTATGCTATATGTAAATTATATGTACAAAATAAAAGAAATAGGCCCTGGTCCTTATCTTTGTTGTACGGGTAGCAATTGAAATTGTACTTCCCTCTAGGGTCTTTCAGCGCACTTACCCCTGGTTATGGGTATGCACTTTGTTGCACGTCGCTCTGGATAAGAGCGTCTGCCAATTGCCATTAATGTAATGTAATGTAAATTATTTCACTATTCTGTGTGTTCCGAAATGGTGGTATTGCTACTTCTTGGCCAGTCCGTCTGACTGTTCTACAAGGGTTCAAGTTTGTGATCTATGCGATCACTCTCGGACTCTAGGAGCCGTAGCTCCCTTTAGGGTTTTCAGTGCACTTGTCCCTGGTTCTGATTTTCACTGTCGCGCTGGATAAGAGCACCTGCCAAAATGCCGGTCATGTAACAGAATGTAAATGTCGTGCAAGCGAGTGTTTCAATCCAACGGTGAGTGCTTGTCCCAGGTCATGGCTCAGTGCGACATAGCAGTAAGAGCAGTCGTCTTGCAGTCGGAAGGTTGCCGGTTCAATCCCCTGCCCAGGCTGTGTTGAAGTGTCCCTGAGCAAGACACCTAACCCCCAAAATGCTCCTGACAAGCTGGTCGGCGCCTTGCATGGCAGCCAATCGCCGTCGGTGTGTGAGTGTGTGTATGAATGGGTGAATGAGAAGCATCAATTGTACAGCGCTTTGGATAAAAGGCGCTATATAAAAATGCCAACTATTTACCGTTTAGGCCTGCTGCAGCACATCCAGCCACATTACTGCCTCATCCCCGCCAATCACCGTCCTCTTGGGCGCCCCCTATAGGGCAGGAGACGCCAGTGTGCCGGGGCTCACAGTGGCCCTGCGGGACCTAGTGCAGGTACTGCCGACAGTAGTCCTCCGCAAAGTAGAACTCGCCTGCCTCCCTGATCGCCGTGGTGACGGGGCCGTAGCCCTCCGTGGCCAACACCTGCACAGGTAAAAGCATAGAACTCCCTTCGTTACCGTGGAGCTAGTTGCAGGCAGTGGCTTTGCTTATTTACAACACTGCCATTTTCCTGAGCCGGGGAGTACGACTGCAGTCCTCGAGGGCCGGTCTGCGTGCTAGTTTTTGTTCCAACCAATTGCCGTGTTTTTAATTTGCTGACAGCTCAATATATTTCCCTGGTCAAGCCTGTACAGTAAAATCATTAGGATACACTTACAGTCTGCAGCTGTAGCCAGTACTCATACACATGTCAGATAAGATATGATTGAGTCAATTAAATTATTAAGACCAGAAGTTGGCACACAATCCTGAAACGGATCGGCCCTTGTTGTGCAGCCCAGTTCTACACAAGAGGCAATTACACAACATTTTGCAAAGCATAATTTTTTTGGGAATACTTAATGTTTCCTGAAGCCATTGTGGTTAAGTACTGTGGCACAGGGGTACAACGACAGGGCCCAAAGTCGCAATCAAACACACAGCTTTTGGGTTACAAGTCCACAACTCTAAACAGTGCACTATGGCTATAATCAGCAGGACGGACGTTAAGTGCGTTGCTGCCCTCCAGTGGTGAAAAGGGAACTGTACAAGTTGAATGCGGGAAGTGTGCAGTTACCCTTTTCACCACTGGAGGGCAGCAAAGCACTTATTGATTCACAATGATGCAGTTATATGCAGTTGGCATATAACAAAAAAAAAAACACCACACACTTCCTTGCAGAAACGTCGTAAAGATCTGCTGCTGCATGTAATCCCACTTTCCCCACAAACTAAACAATGTGTATATTAGGCGGCCTGTAGCGTGATGGTTAAGGTAAATGACTGGGACACACAAGGTTGGTGGTTCTAATCCCGGTGTAGCCACAATATGATCCGAACAGCTGCTGAGGCCCTCGAGCAAGGCCCTTAAACCAGGATTGCTCCAGGATGGTCTCCTGCTTAGTCTAATCAACTGTATGTTGCTCTGGATAAGAGTGTCTGCCAATAACGTAGTGTAATATATATACACTCACCAAGCACTCTATTTGGAACATTTTTACTTTATTACACCTTCTCAGTCATGCAGTTATCTAATCAGCCAATTGCGTGGCAGCAGTGCAATGCATACAATCATGTAGATACGGGTGAGGAGCTGCAGAGAATGGTGCAAAAAACAAAAAACATCCAGCGAGCAACAGTTCTGTGGGCAGAAATGCTTTGTTAATGAGAGACGTCAGAGGAGAAAGGCCAGACTGGTAAAGGCTGACAGGAAGATGACAGTGACATAAATAACCACACATTAGAGCAGTGGTATGCATATGTGTGTAAGTAGTTAGTTGTGTGTACATTACATGTGCTGCTTTCTGTTTGTGGAGCTGTGGTGGCAGTAAGGCTCCTAACTACTGCATCCTGTCCACTGCCCACTGCTTCCTGTTGTACCTACCCTGTTTGGGGGCTGGGGCTGTTAAGGGGGACATTCACTATTAGTGGTTTAGGCAGAAAGACTTTTGATAAGTACTTCTGATTTTGGTTTTTGTGTTTTGACTCTTTTTGCGAAATCCATCTTGCTTATTATTCTGTTCACTGCTCTGCACCAAGAACTTCCTGTTTACAAACGTGGAGTTTGAGTTTTACTTCATTGTAACATCTTTGCCGGAATTGATAATCCCAGGAATTATGCTTGTAAAAATAATTGTAATGATGCTTAAAACATTTTTTTAATGAATTGTGATAATAATAAAATAGAACAATAAACTCAATTACATTTGATTCTGCTGAAGAGAGAAGAGCTCTTCCTGTCCGACCAGGAAAACGCTGTCTTGCTGTTATTCTGACTGAATGATGTCAGAGCCATAGGTGAAGGGTGTTGCTGAAATAATAAAAATAACTTTTTCCACCACAAAAAATGACACCTCTGTACTGTTTGCATGGCTGTACTCTGTGTATTGTTAATAAAAAACATCACTTAAAATAAAAAATGCACATTGGCCCCTATCAGGCACAAAGCAAATCACTGAAGGTGTTTTCTTCTGTGCATTCAGTTTATAAAAAAGCGTAAGTACGGAAGGGCTGCAGCAGCCAGAAGCTGAGCTCATTCTACATGAGTGTGATACTTTGTTCTCACCTTCAGTCCTGCTGCTCTGTCAGTCAGGCTGTTTTACTTTCATTTAGCAAAACACTGAGCCCTGATCCTCAAAGCCCCAAACCTCTCTCCTGGTAAGTGTTTTATCACATCATTGAATTTCATCAAAATTATGTTCCAATATTTTTTTGGGACAAGAATTTTAAACTTGGATGAAATTTACAAAGAAATTGCATTTTCTGGTGAGAAATTATTGTAACTGTAAAAGCTGTCTGTTTATTCAAGACAAATATCAGTGTATTTGTGTAAGTGTCAGGGTTGGGGGACAGAGGAACGAAGCGCAGACTCAGGGGTTATGAGAAATGGCAGGTTTAATGAAGGCAGGCAGATAAGGGGCAGGCAGAGCGTAATCCAAACAGGCAAAGTTCAAAAACTGACCTGAAGATCATAGAAAAGGGAAGAATAATAGGAAAAGGGGCACGGACGTGATAGACTGTGTGCTCTTGTGTACAATGAGAGTATAGAGAATGCTCACACAGTGTAACAGCACAATAACTCACTGTGTGCTCTTGTGTAGCATCTGTTACAATGAGAGTATAGAGAAGACTCACACAGTGTAACAGCACAATAACTCGCTGTGTGCTCTTGTGTAGCATCTGTTACAATGAGAGTATAGAGAATACTCACACAGTGTAACAGCACAATAACTCACTGTGTGCTCTTGTGTAGCATCTGTTACAATGAGAGAATAGAGAATACTCACACAGTGTAACAGCACAATAACTCACTGTGTGCTCTTGTGTAGCATCTGTTACAATGAGAGTATAGAGAATACTCACACAGTGTAACAGCACAATAACTCACTGTGTGCTCTTGTGTAGCATCTTTTACAATGAGAGTATAGAGAATACTCACACAGTGTTCTTCCCTGCCATTCATTTTTACAGTGTAAAATAATAACTCATATCTGTATTCGTGTCTCATGTATGTGATGCAGCCATGCTCTTCAACACCTTCGTAGCCCTCCTGTCTGTGTCAGGTAAAGTGCTCGTTAAAGTTTTTTTTTTTAATGCAGTTATGATGTTTCAGTGTGTGCCAACGTCTTAGGGACAGTGAGTGACAAGGAGCACAAAATAAGTAAATAAATAAATAAATATGTATCAATATAAATATATTTAGTTTTTTCCCCTACATAAGTAGTTATTTTTCTAATGTATGGTTAATGTTCATTTGTTTCTAGTCTTTCATGTTAAATATTGTTCAGTATTAAATGTATGTTTATATATAGATGCTTTTGCAAAACAAAATGTCATGTTCTGTCATGCCAATAAAGCAACTTGAATTGAATGGAAAGAGCAAGAGAGCGAGAGGGAGAGAGAGAGAAAGACAGACAGAGAGACAGTTCCTCTTCACACCCAGCTTTGAACCTGAGATAGAGTTCAGTACAATTGTTATGAAGTCAAAATCTTAATTTATATCAATTTAATCCTTGATCTGTAATGAGTTGTGTTTGTGTGTGTGTGTATGTTTGTGTGTGTGTGTGTGTGTGTTTTTCAGGTGTTCTTGGCCAGTACAGATGGAGAGTGACTTACACCCCTGAGAGAATCTGTGCCTTAAAGGGGTCTTCAGTAGACATGCGCTGCGCTTACTTTCATCCCACATATTATGATGAATATTATCGACAATATTATTACCAACCTTACAGAGAATTCTGGTTTATTTTCAAGAACCATCCACAGGACCTGTCCCCTGACCCAGAGTACTCTGGCCGTGTGGAGTACCGTGGGAATCAGATCAGTGACTGCACTTTTAGAATAAAACAACTGAGATAAAGTGATTCACAAACATATCGCTTCAGGTTCCTGACTAACCATGGTGGAAAATATACTGGCCTACCTGGTGTCTCATTGACAGTTACAGGTAACCATTTAATGCGATGAGCTCATAGGATTCTTCTCCCATATCTATGAATGGAAGACTGGGGAAGGGAGGGATGTTTTTACAGTTTTAATTGGTTTGCAGCTCTACAGGTGAGGGTGAATCCTGGCTCAGTGACAGAGGGACAGAGTGTAACACTGATCTGTAGCACCACCTGCACTCTGACTGGCAGCCCAGCCTTCATCTGGTACAGGGACGGGTCTCCTCTCTCCTTCACCACCCAGACACACCAGCTCACAGCCAGCAGTGAAGATGTTACACACAGTATATAACCCTGCTACACACACACACACACACACACACACACTCCTATAACACCCTTACACACAGTATAACCCTACTACACACACACACACACACTCCTATAACACCCTTACACACAGTATATAACCCTGCTACACACACACACACACACTCCTATAACACCCTTACACACAGGATAACCCTGTTACACACACACACACACACACACACACATTCCTATAACACCCTTACACACAGTATAACCCTACTACACACACACACACACACACACACTCCTATAACACCCTTACACACAGTATAACCCTGCTACACACACACACACTCCTATAACACCCCTACACACAGTATAACCCTGCTACACACACACACACACACACTCCTATAACACCCATACACACAGTATTACCCTGCTACACACACACACACTCCTATAACACCCTTACACACAGTATAACCCTGCTACACACACACACACACTCCTATAACACCCTTACACACAGTATAACCCTGCTACACACACACTCCTATAACACTGTTACACACAGTATATAACCCTGCTACACACACACACACACACACACACTCCTATAACACCCTTACACACAGGATAACCCTGTTACACACACACACACACTCCTATAACACCCTTACACACAGTATAACCCTACTACACACACACACACACACACACACTCCTATAACACCCTTACACACAGTATAACCCTGCTACACACACACACACACACTCCTATAACACCCTTACACACAGTATTACCCTGCTACACACACACACACTCACTCATATAACACCCTTACACACAGTATAACCCTGCTACACACACACACACACACACACACACACTCCTATAACACCCTTACACACAGTATTACCCTGCTACACACACACACACAGTCCTATAACACCCTTACACACAGTATAACCCTGTTACACACACACACACACACACACACTCCTATAACACCCTTACACACAGTATAACCCTGCTACACACACACACACTCATAGCTCATGTACATGCACATAAGTTCTCTGTCATTGTATGGGAAGATGTTCTGTGTAAGCGCATCTGCTAAATGAATGCAATGTGCTGACTATGATGTAGGCACTATGTAGTTTAGGCTGTGGCATGGTTCACATGTAATGAGTCATGTGTTCCTCTCTCTATTGCTCACACACTGAGGCCATTTTTGCAGTTTCTGTCTGGGATTAACAATTTGACATGATGCATCATTTTATGTGTTCTCTCTACATATGCAAATATCCTTTGATTATATGTACTGATGTATGATAGTTTATCTTTTAAAACACGGTTTTGTCTTCATTTTACATTGCTTTGTTTTATTGACTCAGTTGTTACATGTTCTTATTTTACTCATTTAAGATTATCTTAAATTTTTGAATATGTTGCTTGATTGTGCATAGTGATGTATTATGGTTTGTTTAAGCATTGTAAAGAACTGTAAACCTGAATAAAGTTTATTATTTGCGAATATTATAAAGCCTTCATGTTTTGCCTGCAAAAAAAACTTCAAAAAAAAAACCTAACACTGGGACGCTATGCTTAGAGGCGGGGGCTTGCCAGCTTGGAGGGCAGTAATTGGTGAATATTTTCTAATGCGAATGAAAGTATCAAAAAGCACAGCCGCCAAATAAATCCACACAATCCGTATGAAGAAAATGTGCATTTAAACGAGCCGTTTGGAATTCCACGTAGCGACATCACAACGATACGCTTGTTTGCTTCAGCACGGGCCACCTTGTAACCGGAACAAATCAAATAACAGACTTCAGTTTGTTGGTGCTAACCAGCCAATCAGAACAGTGGTTCGTTCAGGTCAACGAGCCTTAAAGACACAGTCACTAAAACAGCCTGTTTTTGGTAAAGCTCATGAGAAGTGCTGGAGAATGGACATTTAAAACTGCATAGAGAAGACCACCAAACCCCACCATATCAGGACCTAAAATATAACACTGGAAAATACACAAAATGGGACCTTTAAAATATTGTATTTAACTGTAATGCTCATGTGGCTATATTCTGTCTTGATTTTCATTCTTGGGTACCAATACGGAATAATGATATTGCTTTGTTTATATATACACAGTGAGGACTTTATTAGGTTAAACCTGTAAACCAGTGCATTAGTACAAATATCTAATCATGTACACTGAGCAACTTCATGCATAAAAGCATGCATGGTCAAGAGGTTCCTTTCTCAGCTGCTTGTCCAAGCAATGGTCCCGTCCCGCCTGGACTATTGCAATTCTCTGCTGGCTGGCCTTCCAGCATCTGCCATCAGACATCCAGAATGCTGCAGCCTGTCTGGTATTCAATGTTCCCAGACATTCACATGTCACCCCCCTGCTCAGCAACCTCTACTGGCTGCCTGTTATGGCTCGCATCATATTTAAAACTTTGGTGCTCGCGTACCAGGCAGTTACGGGATCAGCCCCTGAATATATTCAATCACTTATCAAGACCTATACACCAGCTAGACCCCTCCGTTCTGCCACTTCGTGCCGTCTGGCGCCTCCCCCTCGCCACACCTGCACTTCTCACCTAGGACTGCTGTCTGTTCTGGCCCCACGGTGGTGGAATGACCTCCCGGTGGATGTCAGAACTGCAGAGTCTCCGACCTCTTTCAAGCGCAGACTGAAGACTCATTTCTTCAGGCTACACCTTTCCCTCCCTAACTCACCACCATGATTAGCCTTATATGTGCCATAGACTGTAATGTCCACTAATACAGTTGTATAGATATTGTTGATTTTTGTATTAGCTATTGTATTGTTGTACTCGGGGTATTCTAGCTGCCAACTGTGGTATGCTAGTTTGGTAGTTGATGTATTCTTCAAGTTTTCCCATTATATCTGTATGGTTACACTAGGACTTGGAACTGTACTGTCCTCTCAGGTTCTCTTCGCACTTGTACTTGTGTTTGATTTGCACTCCATTGTACGTCGCTCTGGATGAGAGCATCTGCTAAATGCCTTGTAATGTAATGTAAATGTAATGAGGTACAGTTCTTGTTCATACCAAACCTCAGAATGGGGAAGAAATGTGATCTCAGTGACTCTGACCGTGGAATGATTGTTGGTGCCTGCCGAGGTGGTTCGAGTATCTCAGAAACTGCTGATCTCCTGGGATTTTAACACACAACAGTCATGAGAGTTTACAGAATGTGAATACCTAATAAAGTGCTCACTGAGTGTTCATTGTATTACATGTATTTTGGAAAATGCAACACTATGAATAAAGCTTATAATTCCTTTTCTTAATTGTAGGGCCTTCATGTTTTGAACTGCATCACATCTTTAATTCATGCAGAGAGAAGTTAACTTCCTCTGTGGTCTGTGGTCAGGTGCTTCATGTCTGACATGAAGGGTGACATGGCTCAGGCAGTAAGAGCAGTTGTCTGGCAGTCGGAGGGTTGCCGGTTTGATTCCCCGCCCGGAATGTGTCGAAGTGTCCCTGAGCAAGACACCTGACCCCTAAATGCTCCTGACGAGCTGGTCGGTGCCTTGCATGGCAGCCAATCGCCATTGGTGTGTGAGTGTGTGTATGAATGGGTAAATGAAAAGCATCAATTGTACAGCGTTTTGGAGAAAGGCGCCATATAAATGCCAACCATTTACCATTTACCATGAAGCCATTCCACCTACAGCCACAGAGAGCCCAGCAGAGTCCCTCACTGGGCACAAGAGCACTATCACCTAATATAAAAAAAGCACCCTGCTCTCAGTCAGACACAGAGCCCAGCAGAGCCCCTCACTGGGCACAAGAGTACTATCACCTAATATAAAACATGCTCCCTGCTCTCACTCAGACACAGAGCCCAGCAGAGCCCCTCACTGGGCACAAGAGTACGGTGGCCCAGAAGGACATTCGTCGCTCTCAGAACTGTTTAAATGATGTGATAAGCAGCTCTTATTAACATCCATCCATCCATCCATCCATCCATCCATCATCATCATCATAACCTGCTTATCCTGAACAGGGTCACAGGGGGGCTGGAGCCTATCCCAGCATACATTGGGCGAAAGGCAGGAATACACCCTGGACAGGTCACCACCCACTGCACCATCCGTGCCGCCCTCTCCTATTAACAGGGCCAGAATTGACTTTGGTCCAATTCAAAAGGTCCCTTATAAATCACTACATTTTGCAAGGCATCATCGAAAAAAAAAAGCAACATGGTCATCCAGGTGAGAGTTGGGAGATTGTAAACATTTATGAGTGTTTTTCTTTTTTTTCTTTTTCTCATTTCCGTATTTACTTATTCTTGGGTAATAACTAGAATATATGTATACTAATGCATTTGCACATATATAGACATAACATATGTGCGTACACAATGTGTACATGTATAGTGTATACGTGTATAAGTAGTTAGTTGTGTGTACATTACATGTGCTGCTTTCTGTTTGTGGAGCTGTGGTGGCATTAAGGCTCCTAACCACTGCTTCCTGTCCACTGCTTCCTGTTGTCAGGGGCTGTAGAAAATAGAAAAGTAGCTCTGCACCGAGAGTTTCATTACATTACATTACATTCTTGGCATTTGGCAGACGCTTTTATCCAGAGCGACGTACAGTTGATTTGACTAAGCAGGAGACAATCCTCCCCTGGAGCAATGCAGGGTTAAGGGCCTTGCTCAAGGGCCCAACAGCCGTGCGGATCTTATTGTGGCTACACTGGGATTAGAACCATCGACCATGCATGTCCCTGTCATTTACCTTAACCACGACACTACAGGCCACTGCTGCTGCTGCTGCTACTACAACTACTACTACTACTACTACTACTACTACTACTACTACTACTACTACTACTACTACTACTACTGCTGCTACTACTACTACTACTACTACTACTACTGTTTTTACTACTACTACGAATGAACAGAAATGCTGTTATCTTCATTGAATGAGAGCGATAGATGAAATAGTAAAAATAAAAGGATAAAGTATATATGACACCTCTGTAGTGTTTGGACGGCTGTACTTTGTGTGAAAAAACGATCGCTTAAAATAAACAATGCATGTTGGCCCCAATCAGACACAAAGCAAATCACTGAACATGTTTTCTTCTGTGCATTCAGGTTATAAAAAAGCTTCAGTAAGGTGGGGCTGCAGCAGCAGCAGGTTTGGGGGACAGAGGAACCAAGCACAGACTCAGGGGTCATGAGAAATGCCAGGTTTAATGAAAGCAGGCAGATAAGGGGCAGGCAGAGCATAATCCAAACAGGCAAAGTTCAAAAACCGGGTGGTCAGTCCAAACACGGGATTTTTAAAAAGAAATGCAGTTATGATGTTTCAGTGCTGTGTGCCAGCGTCTTAGGGACAAGGAGTGAGAAGGAGCACAAAGTAAATAAAGAAGTATGTATCTGTGTATGTATCTACACCCAGCTTTGAACCTGAGATAGAGTTCAGTACAGTTGTTATGAAGTCATAATCTTCATTTACATTCATTTAATCCATGATCTGTAATGAGTGCTTACTTTCATCCCACATTTTATTACAAAAATTCAAAAAAATATTATAACAGAGTGAAGAAAGCATTCTGGTTAATTCTCTAGAACCATACACAGGAGCCTGAAGACCAGTACAAGGACCAAGTGAACTCTGACCGTGTGGAATACCGTGGGAATCTGAAAAGTGACTGCACTTTGAGAATAAAACAACTGAGAGAAAGTGATTCACAAACATACCGCTTCAGGTTCCTGACAAACCATAATGGAAAATATACTGGCTGACCTGGTGTCTCATTGACAGTTACAGGTAACCATTTAATGCGATGACCTCATAGGATTCTTCTCCCATATCTACGAATGGAAGACTGGGGAAGGGAGGGATGTTTTTACAGTTTTAATTTGTTTGCAGCTCTGCAGGTGAGGGTGAATCCTGGCTCAGTGACAGAGGGACAGTGTAAGACTGACCTGTAACACCACCTGCACTTTGACTGGCAGCCCAGCCTTCACCTGGTACAGGGACGGGTCTCCTCTGTCCTTCACCACCCAGACACACCAGCTCATTAAATCACACAGCAGGATGTTGGAGAGTAATACTGTGAGGCAGGGAATGGGCTTGGGACAAACAGATCTCCTCCTAAACGTCTGGATGTGCAGTGTGTGTATATCCCATTATTCCATTTCAAAACTTTCACCTTACAGACCACGGAGTGCAACACGTAGTGTTGTGAAATGACCACGGATACATCATGACTGACACTGGTGCATCTCTCTGACTTTGTGTAGGAGGACTTTGTGGCTAAGGTGCCTATAAACTGCTGGCTAAGGTGCTCGTAGTCTAGTGGCTAAGGTGCATAAAAACTACTGGCTACGGTGCTTCTAGTCTAGTGGCTAAGGTGATGCCTTGATGGCTGATGACTAGGACCTGGAAGGTTGGTGGTTCAAGCCCTGGTGTAGCCACAGTAAGATGGAAAACATGTCCACTAAATAACTGTGAAAATGAACATTCCCATCCTTTCACTGCCTGTTCTTCACCCTGCAGGGGAATAACAGCCCCTTGGATGATGACACTGCAGGGATGCGAGTGAGCCACACTGAACCCCAGGGTAGAGACAGAGGCAACAGGGAAGGTCCCCTCTACTCCACTGTTCAACCTGCCAACACCCACATCCAGCTAGACCTTCTGTACTCCACTGTTCAATCTGCCAAAACCTGCACCCAGCTAGACCTTCTGTACTCCACTGTTCAACCTGCCAACACCCACACCCAGCAAGACCTTCTGTACTCCACTGTTCAATCTGCCAAAACCTGCACCCAGCTAGACCTTCTGTACTCCACTGTTCAACCTGCCAACACCCACACCCAGCAAGACCTTCTATACTCCACTGTTCAACCTGCCAACACCCGCACCCAGCAAGACCTTCTGTACTCCACTGTTCAATCTGCCAACACCCGCACCCAGCAAGACCTTCTGTACTCCACTGTTCAACCTGCCAACACCCACACCCAGCAAGACCTTCTGTACTCCACTGTTCAATCTGCCAAAACCTGCACCCAGCTAGACCTTCTGTACTCCACTGTTCAACCTGCCAACACCCACACCCAGCAAGACCTTCTATACTCCACTGTTCAACCTGCCAACACCCGCACCCAGCAAGACCTTCTGTACTCCACTGTTCAATCTGCCAACACCCGCACCCAGCAAGACCTTCTGTACTCCACTGTTCAATCTGCCAACACCCGCACCCAGCAAGACCTTCTGTACTCCACTGTTCAAAAGCCTCTCCTCGAGTGTGAGGACGGTGTTCAGTACACCAGCGTCCAGTTCCTACCCTCCCGTGCTGCCCCCAGGTGAGAATACTCCCCATTACACTCCCTGTGCTGACTGTGGCTGTGCCAGCTCTTCTGTTTGGCCCGGTCTTCATCAAACAGCCAACTTGAGATGGGGCAAAATCAGACGGGATAGTTTCAGAATGCTTTATGAAGAAAGTATTAGTGGTGTGTACTGTCCAGTTTTGGTGAGTCTGCTCTCGTCGGCTAGTGTTTTACAAACTGACATTGCGACATTGGCTCAGGAGGTAAAACCCCTCGCTAACGCAATGACAGAATTTAGCCAGGGCCGAAGGGGTTTGCATGCTTGTCCTTCTGGTGTTGCTGGAAGAATATTAGTAGGGTTAAATAGTAATGACCGCAATGCGGAGAGTCTAGATCAGCTAATGAATAAACCACATTACAAAGACAGTAGTACCACTCTGCCTTCCGCTCTCTACTGGTCCGGGCTGACCAAGAATCTCCACAGTAGGGCTAATACATTCACCTTTGTTATCTGACTCCATTTAAGATATAATTTAGAAATTTGGGTTTGAAACATGCGCGAACCTCAAGAGTGATTACACTCGACTCTTACCTGCGCCACCATTACTCAATATATGCTCCCGGGATTAGCATTATTGCTGAATCTCAGTTCGGCGGAGAAACTCAGAGGCTGAGGGTCTAGCCAACACAATACATGCACTGTATTGACATGATAGTTGCGAGCCCAGGTCGGCGTGCATTTAGAGGGCTCCTTAGAGCGAACTTGACAGGAACCGGCGTAGAACTGCCCTTGGGTTCCCTTCGCATTAAATTACAAGAGCCATGCACCACCAATCCTTTGGGCCGAACTTGGCTGCCTTTCCCAGCTTGGAAACACCACTAAAGTAACAAGCCACTGATCAGTTGGTCTTTGGTCAATATTGTCCCCCTAAGTATTCAGTCGTAATTTAGGCTGAAAAAGGTACAAGATGAATTAGAGTCATGGAGATCACGCAAGTTACAAACAAAATAATTTATTCGCAGACAGGTAGGATATTAGCTTTAGAATACTTCCTTGCTTCCTTCCTTGGTTCCTCACAAATGGCAGAAATTCCTGAGTCCCACTTTGCCTTTGGATACCCAGGGTTGTAGGGCTGACTGTGGGTTGAGATGTGTTCTGTAAGGAGCGGATCAGATGTCGGATGGTCATGGGGAAAAGGTTGCAAGATATTATATCTATGAATGATGATAGTGTTTTCATGATAACTGCATTATGCTGTAAATATGTATTTGTACCTCTCATGGTAATATACCTTTCGGATAAACCTGATTTGGGTGAATTAAAGGAAAGGAGACAAAACTCCAGATTGCTTGGTTTCTTCTCCTTATCTCCAAAATCCAGGCCTTTGTTCTTGACCCTAAAAATGGGTCACCCATCTGGAATTTACAGCCAAACTCCCACTAGTGAGACCTTGGTCAGGGAGCTAAAACAAATTACTTCTACAGAGACAGCTTTTGCCCAGTTTTCCCTCTGCTCCTGGATGGTTATGATATCAAAGGTAGACTGTTACAAAAACTAGACCATTACACCAGTCGCACTGAACCAATCAGAATAACACCAAACATTACTATATTCTGACCTGGGATTATCATGAAACATCTTTATGCCGTCTCCAGTATTCCTGAGCTCAAACCCTGCAAGGAATGTGAGAGGGCCCAGGAAGGCGCCTCCAGGAGCCCTTCTCTAGCTCTCCCCCACAGGAATGGGGGCCAAAAGTTGGGGGCTAACAATGTATGCTCTGGGTGGGGGAAGTCAGCAAGCTGACCAGCGCAAGAGACCAAATGTTAATGATTTCCGGCTTACATGGGGGTTGCTGAAATAATAAAAATAACTTTTTTCACCACAAAAAAATAAGGATAGGATAAATGACACCTCTGTACTGTTTGGATGGCTGTACTCTGTCTATTGTTAATAATAATAAAAAAATTAAAATATTAAAAATTAAAATAAAAAATGCACATTGGCCCCAATCAGGCACAAAGCAAATTACTGAAGGTGTTTTCTTCTGTGCATTCAGTTTATAAAAAAGTGGAAGTACGGAAGAGCTGCAGCAGCCAGAAGCTGAGCTCATTCTATATTTATATTTACTGCAACTAGTTTCTTCTCATCTTCAGTCCTGCTGCTGTCAGTCAGGCTGTTTTACATTCATTTAGCAAATCACTGAGCCCTGATCCACAAAGCCCCAAACCCCTCTCCTGGTAAGTGTTTTATCACATCATTGAATTTCATCAAAATTATGTTCCAATATTTTTTTGGGACAAGAATTGAAAATTATTATTGAATAACTGTAAAAGCTGTCTGTTGATTCCAGACAAATATCAGTGTATTTGTGGAAGTGTCAGGGTTGGGGGACAGAGGAACCAAGCGCAGACGCAGGGGTTATGAGAAATGGCAGGTTAAATGAAGGCAGGCAGATAAGGGACAGGCAGAGCATGATCCAAACAGGCAAAGTTCAAAAACTGGGCAGAGGCATGAAGATCATAGAAAAAGGAAAAATAATAGAAATGGGGCACGGACGTGACAGACTGTGTGCTCTTGTGTAGCATCTGTTACAATGAGAGTAGAGAGAATACTCACACAGTGTAACAGCACAATAACTCACTGTGTGCTCTTGTGTAGCATCTGTTACAATGAGAGTATAGAGAATACTCACACAGTGTAACAGCACAATAACTCACTGTGTGCTCTTGTGTAGCAACTGTTACAATGAGAGTATAGAGAGTACTCACACATGTTGTTCTTCAATGCCATTCATTTTTACAGTGTAAAATAATAACTCATATCTGTATTTGTGTCTTATATATCTGATGCAGCCATGGTCTTCAATACCTTCGTAGCCCTCCTGTTTGTGTCAGGTAAAGTGCAGTTATGATGTTTCAGTGCTGTGTGTGTTTATGTGTGTGTGTGTGTTTGTGTGTATGTGTGTGTGTGTGTGTGTGTGTGTGGGGGGGGGGGGGTCGGCGAATGCATGCAGGGCAGAATTAGTCAAAATTACTATTAATCAAAATACAAAAGAGGGCAATCAAATTCTGGAAACATCGAAAAAATAGCGAGCCCAACTCTTACCATTACAAAGCCCTGCATCTTTATGATGAAGTTACTCTTCATACCCAGCTTTGAACCTGAGACATAGTTTAGTACAGTTGTCATGGAGACATCATCTTCATTTATGTTCATTTAATCCATGATCTGTTGTGTTTGTGTGTGTATGTGTGTGTGTATTTGTGTGTGTGTGTGTGTGTTTGTGTGTGTATGTGTATGTTTTTCAGGTGTTCTTGGCCAGGACAGATGGGGAGTGACTTACACCCCTGAGAGAATCTGTGCCTTAAAGGGGTCTTCAGTAGACATGCGCTGTGTTTACTTTCATCCCACATACCAACCTTACAGAGTGCAGAAAGCATTCTGGTTTATTCGCTGGCGCCCTCCACAGGAGCCCAAAGACCTGTCCCTGGACCCAGAGTACTCTGGTCGTGTGGAGTACCGTGGGAAGCAGATCAGTGACTGCACTTTTAGAATAAAACAACTGAGAGAAAGTGATTCACAAACATATCGCTTCAGGTTCCTGACAAACCATAATGAAAATTATACTGGCCAACCTGGTGTCTCATTGACAGTTACAGGTAACCATTTAATGCGATGAGCTCAGAGGATTCTTCTCCCATATCTATGAATGGAAGACTGGGGAAGGGAGGGATGTTTTTACAGTTTTAATTTGTTTGCAGCTCTACAGGTGAGGGTGAATCCTGGCTCAGTGACAGAGGGACAGATTGTAACACTGACCTGTAGCACCACCTGCACTCTGACTGGCAGCCCAGCCTTCACCTGGTACAGGGACAGGTCTCCTCTGTCCTTCACCACCCAGACACACCAGCTCACAGCCAGCAGTGAAGATGGAGGCACATACTCCTGTGCTGTAAAAGGATCTGAGCTTCTCCCCTCCTCTGCAGTGGCTCTTACTGTGAACTGTATGTACAAGAGGCCAGACTCATGTGTTTCACACTATTGGTGATGTCATCAACACTGTAGAAATGTTTGACACATCATACAGGTTTCAAAGCACATTCAGCCTAAATGTACCGTTAAAGTCTACAGATCATCATATACTGCATGCTAATGTACAGATTCCACTTAAACGGCAACATGTGTTTAGTGATTTTATTTATTCGCTGAAACATGAATACTGGAAATAAAAGCATAATTGAATGACTTGAAAGCACTATACATGTGCCAGAGTCCAGTTTATATTCCACATGAAACTACAAACACTTCTTCCCTCTTCCAGA
>NC_083760.1:91031350-91171350 GCF_963514075.1 Conger conger | reverse complement strand
TTTTGATTTTCTCAATACATTCTTGTGTTTTTCTCTCTATAAGCAGGAGGAAACAATCCATAAATGAGGAGGTGAGTCAATCAAAATGAAATATATTACATAGATGTATGTGTTTTTGTGGCTACAGTATACACTCAGTGACCACTTTCTTAGGTGCACCTTTCTATTATTGATTTTATATTTTCTGGTTTGTGGTCTTTGGATGTGCAGTGTGCCTTTGCTTGTTTGGATTTTCTCCTGGTTTTTTAAATTCTGCCTCTGTGTTTTTGATTATTCTTTTGATTACCCCGTATATACCTGTCCACCTCCATTATAACAATTGCCTTTTCACATTATCGCTGAGTCTGCTCATGATTATTCTGTCCTGGGTGCCTATAGACTACTGGCTATGGTGCTTGTAGGCTAGTGGCTAAGGTGGCCTTGATTACTGATGACTAGGACCTGGAAGGTTGATGGTTCAAGCCCTGGTGTAGCCACAGTAAGATGGCAAATGTGTCCACTAAATAAGTGCAATGTGAAAATGAACAGGAACATTTTCTGCTGAATCCTTTCCCTGCCTGTTCTTCACCCTGCAGGGGAATAACAGCCCCATGGATGACAACACTGCAGGGATGCCAGTGAGCCACACTGGACCCCAGGGTACAGACAGAGGCAACAGGGAAGGTCCCCTCTACTCCACTGTTCAAGCTGCCAACACCCACATCCAGCTAGACCTTCTATACTCCTCCACTGTTCAACCTGCCAACACCTGCACCCAGAAAGACCTTCTGTACTCCACTGTTCAACCTGCCAACACCCGCACCCAGCAAGACCTTCTATACTCCACTGTTCGAGCTGCCAGCACCCACACCTAGCAAGACCTTCTGTACTCCACTGTACAACCTGCCAACACCTGCACCCAGCTAGACCTTCTGTACTCCACTGTTCAACCTGCCAACACCCGCACCCAGCAAGACCTTCTATACTGCACTGTTCAACCTGCCAACACCCACACCCAGCAACACCTTCTGTACTCCACTGTTCAACCTGCCAACACCCGCACCCAGCTAGACCTTCTGTACTCCACTGTTCAACCTGCCCCAACCCGCACCCAGCAACACGTTCTATACTCCACTGTTCAAAAGCCTCTCCTCGAGTGTGAGGATGATGTTCAGTATGACAGTGTCCAGTTCCTGCCCTCCTGCGCTGCCCCCAGGTGAGAATACCCCCTCATTACACTCCCTGTGCTGATTGTGGCTGTGCCACCTCTTCTGATTGGCCCAGTCTAAATCAAACAGCGGACTTGAGACGGGGCAAAACCAGACGGATGGTTTTAGAACGTTTTTTGAAGAAAGTCTTAGTGGTGTGTACTGTCCAGTTTTGGAGAGTCTGCTTTCGTCGGCTCGCGTTTCCCAAACTGACCATGTCAATGCGACATTGGCTCAGGAGGTAAGAGCAGTCATCTGGCCGTCAGAGGGTTGCCGGTCCGATCCCGCCCCCTGGGTGTGTAAAACTTTCCCTGAGCAAGACACCTAACCCCCAAATGCTCCTGATGAGTCAAGTCTTTTCTCAAGTTAACTGTTTGTTGTTGCCTGGTTTTAGAACTGAACCAATCACGAAGCAGCACAGCGGATTGAAGAGAACAGTGGTGTGGGAGGAGTCTCTCATCAAACTGTGAACTTGTGTTAATGTTGTTAAAACAACATCACGGTTCCCAACAATAAATACAGACAATATGACGGTAATGGTAGCTAGCTAAACAAAATACACATATAAATGTCACGAGAAGAAGCATGAACCGTCAAGCACGCGGAGTCGTTGTTATGGAAACATTTGTGTATTTGTTTGCTTGGCGCTCTGGTGCGGACTGGCGAACTGAATGATCATTCATTTGACATTCTGTGAACAGTATGCCATTTTATTGACTTAACTAGGTGTAATTTGTTACAACTAAGATATTTGCTGGATTAAAAGGCTTTTTTTCTGCATGTTTAACCGTAGCTATTGATTTCATGAGCCAACTGTTATAACCTGTCGCAATGGTTACTTTTTTCAAATTTATTTGTGGATGTGGACGCAGAAACAACGACCATTTTAGATTCGATTTCTAAACCGGCACACAATTTTAGTTTTTGCGAAAAGATTTTGAGCAGTAATTAGGCTACGTACTGGATTACTTTGCGAATAGCCTGCCTATACGCATTATCGTGGCTGCCAACCAATTAAGTATTTCGCCAAGCAATGTGATTCGCAGAATGTGAATTTATTTAAGGTGTTATCATGGTTCTTTATGCCATCGGCACTGTCATTTGCGTTTTAGTACTGGACAAGACCTACACACCACTGGTAGTTCATAAATGAAGTTAATTTTAAAAATCACTTAAAAGAACACAATATAATTGTGATTCATGTAGCAATGGTAAAACCTGCTATTGGTGGTAGCAAATTATCCTCAGGATAGATGCATGCAGTGCATTTCATCTTCCTGTAGATGGCGATATTGCTACTACAGTAAAGGAGTCAAACTTGCATGTAAATCTGAGGTATGTCCCAAGATATGTTATGAAGCAAGAAACAATAATTATGATATTCACATCTGTGAATGAACAAATTTAATTTGTACATGTGCTTATGTGTGTGCATGCGTGTGTTTGGAGGCATGCGTATGTGTGTTAGTGTGTCTGTTTATCAGACCGTGTGTGTACAGGAATCTTTACCAAACATATAACTAAACTTCATTATCGGATTTATGTTGGAATGGATAAGATCAGGAATTAGCCTATGCTTGTAAAAAAAAGTGCTATGATGTTTATTTTATGTTAAAGTTTTGTGTTTAAATAAAGGACCATCAAAAAGTCTCTCTTGCTCTCTCTCACATACAAAGAAAGATTTAAAAAAAACACAGGACTCAGGTTCTAAGGTATTTCATTTATTCATAGCATTTATGAACAAAGGAATAATAAACTGTACATTATTGGCATCATCCTCATCATCATTTAATCAATATTATTATTACTTTTGCATTTCCAAGGCAGAATTTCTAGACAGTGGTTGAGAGTATGTTTCCATTTCCCTGATTGCAGTGAGTAACAGTGTTTATTTTAATTAGAAAACTAAAGCAAAGCAGAAAAGAGATTTTAGCTTTATTGGAAGAGGAGAACCCAGCACACTCATAATGCAGACCTGCTCTTCCTGTTCTGTTCTGTTTGGGGCGAATCAGGGTTTAAACCTGCTACCTCACACCTGCTGTACATCACCTCTCCTGGGACCAAACGCACAACTTAGGGCCTTTTTCACAAAGCAGGAATACGGGGTCAACTTGGTAGTAAAACACAGAACCATCTTAAAACACGGACTCATGTAAAAAGAGCTGTTCCAGGTTTTACTTATCAAAGCAAACTCAGTATTCCTGCTTTGTGGGTTTTACTCAGTGCACTTATCCAGCTAACTCTGTAATCCTGCTTTGTGGGTTTTACTCAGTGCACTTATCCAGCTAACTCAGTAATCCTGCTCTATGATACAGGCCCCAGATGTGCCTTTCTCAGACCGGACGGCTGATCTCTTTTTCTGCTGGTTATTGTTCTCCACATTTACGCCCTGCCTGGTCAGGATTTGTCCACCGCTATCGGCCTGAATGTCCATAGAAGTGTGTACACCTGAGTTCAGTCAGGTACGCCTCACACAAACCCACACAGGTACACAGTGCGGGGTGCCACCTGAGAGGCACATGAGGCTTGGCCCCGTTGTAGCCAGAGCTCAGAATCTTACACTGCACAGGAAGGGGTGTGGCTTAAACACCCCAAACATTAAGAGGGTGTGGCTATACATCAACAGTGCTGCTGTCCACCCTTGGCCCCACCCATGTCATGTGACCACACCCTCCAAACGGCTTGTTTTCCAAGAAAAAATAAAAAGATAAGAATATCACAACACCACATACCAATATAACCATATGTTACTTAGTATGCAAGAAGAAAACAGTATTTTTATCAACAGGAACCAAAGTTAAAGGAAATTTCTGATTTCATTTTAAAAATACTTTTTTTACAGGTACTTTTTTAAAAAAGTAGCTCAGTAAGCAAGTTTCTGTCTGCACTTAATACTTCAGAGAGCAAACTGTCTTTTAATGCCAGTCTGTGGGGAACTGGGGGAGACTGCCCTTGTTCAGGGAGACGGGATGAAATCAGGTGCACACAGAATAAAAGCAGTGTTCATTTCCAATCAGAGAGTGTAACAGGCCTGTTTAAAACAGGTGTGTGCCTACTGCACGGTATCTCAACGAGAACAGAGTTTTAAAGCCATGCAGCCCCCATACCACAGTGCTTTAGATGACCAGCAGCTCCAGGCCACATATATATAAAATATAATACAAGTCTCAAAATGGCCGCCCCATTACGTTTCCTGAAAGAGTTATAGAAAAACAACAATAAAAGCACAAGTCGTGGCTTATATTACCTCACAAAGTGCTTTTGTTTGCTTAGCTCTCTAAATATACTCATTTCATTGTAGTGAATGGCAGATTCTCCAGCAGAAGTAGGCTACTCCTACCGACACAAAAACAGACCACTAACGTAAAATAAGAAAGAAAATACTTTTTTTTTTTGTTTCCACAGGGAGTGGATGGTTTACGTGACATTGGGGGGGAAATTAGTTTAATTTGTGATGACAGTGATGATTTAAAAATGAACAGAACAACTAGATGAAAGAATAGTGTACATTTTAAGTCTCCAGTTTTTATACACAAAGCGGCAGGCACACCTGAACCTAGTTTTAGTGGTCATCTCCCTCTTTGACCACTAGAGGGAAACCTTGTGCCCACTGCCTGTGAATTCGGCAAAACTCCTCAGAGACAAAACGTTTGGTCCTCCCTGTGCAAGAGGCTATGGCTTTCAGCAGCAGCCAGAGTAAAGTCTTTCTGAAATTGAGAAAAATACTCAAAGAAGCTGTAACGTTAAGAGAAATTAAAGACCAACACCTTTCTTGCATAAACACAAAGGCCGTTATAAGGCTACAGAGTCTTCTTAAGACTTTTTGCTTTCTATCTTCCAGTGGTTGCACTTATTCTTTTTGGGGCATCTTTCTCTTCTTCTTCTCCCTCTCTCTCTCTCCATCTGTCTCACGTTCTCTCACTTTCTCTCACTTTCTTCTTCTCCCTCTCGACAATTCCACTGAATTAATCTTCCTCTCGATTGGCCAATGAGAGGCCAAGTCCCGCAGCTCTGATTGGTCAGTCCACTGATCAAGGGGGCGGAGATAGGGACACTTGCTCTGTATTTGGAGACTGGGCGCCACCTGCAGGAAGAGAGAGGAACTTTTCAGAGATGCAGTCGGAAGCACAGACTGGAGAATTCAGCATCGTAACTGAAATGACCCCACAGAGAGGTTACAAGATCTGCTGCTGCATGTAATCCCACTTTCCCCACAAACTAAACAATTGGGTGGCCTGTAGCGTGGTGGTTAAGGTAAATGACTGGGCCATGCAAGGTTGGTGTTTCTAATCCCGGTGTAGCCACAATAAGATCCACACAGCTGTTGTGCCCTTGAGCTAAGGGGGACATTCACTCTTAGTGGTTTAGGCAGAAAGACTTTTGATAAGAACTTCTGATTTTGGTTTTTGTGTTTTGACTCTTTTTAACCCATGTCTTCCTTCCTTGCTTATTATTCTGTTCACTGCTCTGCACCGAGAACTTCCTGCTGTGTGCCCGTGAGAGCAAGTGCATTCAGGAGTGTTTACAAATGTGGAGTTTGAGTTTTACTTCATGCCGGAATTGATAATCCCAGGAATTATGCTTGTAAAAATAATTGTAATTATGCTTAAAACATTTTTTAATAAATCGTCATAATAATAAAATAGAACAATAAACTCAATTACATTTGATTCTGCTGAAGATTCTTCCTGTCCGACCAGGAAAACGCAGTCTTGCTGTTATTCTGACTGAATGCTGTCAGAGCCACAGATGAAGGGTGTAAAACCTCACGCTAACCCAGTGACGGAATTTAGCCAGGGCCGAAGGGGTTTGCATGCTTGTCCTTCTGGTGTTGCTGGAAGAACATTAGTAGGGTTAAATAGAAAGGACCGCTATCCGGAGAGTCTAGATCAGCTAATGAATAAACCATGTTACAAAGACAGTAGTACCACTCTGCCTTCCGCTCTTTACTGGTCCGGCTGACCAAGAATCTCTACAGTAGGGCCAATACATTCACCTTCGTTATCTGACTCCATTTAAGATATAATTTAGAAATTTGGGTTTGAAACATACGCAAACCTCGGGAGTGATTACACTCGACTCTTACCTGCGCCACCATTACTCAATATATGCTCCCGGGATTAGCATTATTGCTGAATCTCAGTTCGGCGGAGAAACTCAGAGGCTGAGGGTCTAGCCAACACAATACATGCACTGTATTGACATGATAGTTGCGAGCCCAGGTCGGCGTGCATTTAGAGGGCTCCTTAGAGCTAACTTGACAGGAACCGGCGTAGAAACGCCCATGGGTTCCCTTCGCATCAAATTACAAGAGCCATGCACCACCAATCCTTTGGGCCGAACTTGGCTGCCTTTCCCAGCTTGGAAACACCACTAAAGTAACAAGCCACTGATCAGTTGGTCTTTGGTCAATATTGTCCCCCTAAGTATTCAGTCGTAATTTAGGCTGAAAAAGGTACAAGATGAATTAGATTCATGGAGATCACGCAAGTTACAAACAAAATAATTTATTTGCAGACAGGTAGGTTATTAGCTTTTGAATACTTCCTTGCTTTTATGCCAAATCACATGTTTGAACCAGGCGGCAGTGCCATAAATCAACCTGTAGGGGTGGTCAAATCTGGAATTTAGACCCCCCACCCTTGGGGGCTGTTAAATAGGGAAGTTGAGATGATTCCCAGAGCGGACATGGAGATTTTCCCTTCAGTTTATTAAACTCCATTTGGTATGAAATGTATCTCATCTGATTCCTTGATTTTTCAGGATCACATCCATACCAAACAGATTACCCTTATGTTTCATTATGTTGCAGCTATCATGAAACTTCCCTCCTGATTATCCATTTTATATGCAATTCTTGTTACCATTACAAGACATAATGCAATAATACAAGGATCACATGGGCAATATTTTCAAGGTTTTACCGGGTCTATTTACTATCTCAACAGCAGTTTCAAATATTTAATCGACGAGAGCAGTCACTGGTGTAATGACAGCAGTGCCCAAATGAGGGCACTGTGGCATTATGTCTTTCCCCTTGGGACCAAGTATGGGGTCACGGGAGAGGTCACCAATGTTCTGGAGCACACTCTCTTCCCTGTGACCTAACTGCCCTTAAACCACTCATACATCTTCCCCTTATCTCCTTTGGCGCCGATGGGCTGAAACTCCCCAAAAATAGTCCAAACAGTATTGTCCTCTATTCCTTTGACATATACCAGAAGCCCCAGCTCTCAGGCATGGCAGCCCTTCCTGAGTCCCACTTTGCCTTTGGATACCCAGGGTCGTAGGGCTGACTGTGGGTTGAGATGTGTTCTGTAAGGAGTGGATCAGATGTTGGATGGTCATGGGGAAAAGGTTGCAAGATATTATATCTATGAATGATGATAGTGTTTTCATGATAACTGCATTATGCTGTAAATATGTATTTGTACCTCTCATGGTAATATACCTTTCGGATAAACCTGATTTGGGTGAATTAAAGGAAAGGAGACAAAACTCCAGATTGCTTGGTTTCTTCTCCTTATCTCCAAAATCCAGGCCTTTGTTCTTGACCCTAAAAATGGGTCACCCATCTGGAATTTACAACCAAACTCCCACCAGTGAGACCTTGGTCAGGGAGCTAAAACAAATGACTTCTACAGAGACAGCTTTTGCCCAGTTTTCCCTCTGCTCCTGGATGGTTATGATATCAAAGGTAGACTGTTACAAAAACTAGACCATTACACCAGTCGCACTGAACCAATCAGAATAACACCAAACATTTCAATATTCTGACCTGGGATTATCATGAAACATCTTTATGCCGTCTCCAGTATTCCTGTGCTCAAACCCTGCAAGGAATGTGAGAGGGCCCAGGAAGGCGCCTCCAGGAGCCCTTCTCTAGCTCTCCCCCACAGGCATGGGGGCCAAAAGGTGGGGGCTAACAATGTATGCTCTGGGAGGGGGAGGTCAGCAAGCTGACCAGCGCATGAGACCAAATGTTAATGATTTCCGGCTTACAAGGGGGTTGCTGAAATAATAAAAATAACTTTTTCCACCACAAAAAAATAAAAAGGATGAAGGATAAATGACACCTCTGTACTGTTTGGAAAACAGTGTATTGTATTGTTCATAATAATAAAATAATAAAAATGTATCACTTAAAATAAAAAATGCACATTGGCCCCAATCAGGCACAAAGCAAATTACTGAACGTGTTTTCTTCTGTGCATTCAGTTTATAAAAACAGAAGAGCTGTGGCAGCCAGAAGCTGAGCTCATTCTATATTTATATTTACTGGAACTACTTTCTTCTCATCTTCAGTCCTGCTGCTCTGTCAGTCAGGCTGTTTTACATTCATTTACCAAATCACTGAGCCCTGATCCACAAAGCCCCAAACCTCTCTCCTGGTAAGTGTTTTATCACATGATTGAATTTCATCAAAATTATGTTCCAATATTTTTTGGGACAAGAATTGAAAACTTGGATCAAATTTACTGGTGAGAAATTATTGAATAACTGAAGTGTCAGGGTTGGGGGACAGAAGAACCAAGTGCAGACTCAGGGGTTATGATAAATGACAGGTTTAATGAAGGCAGGCAGATAAGGGACAGGCAGAGCATGATCCAAACAGGCAAAGTTCAAAAACTGGGCAGAGGCATGAAGATCATAGAAAAGGGAAAAATAATAGAAATGGGGCACGGACGTGACAGACTGTGTGCTCTTGTGTAGCTTCTGTTACAATGAGAGTACAGAGAATACTCACACAGTGTAACAGCGCAATAACTCACTGTGTGCTCTTGTGTAGCATCTGTTACAATGAGAGCATAGAGAATACTCACACAGTGTAACAGCACAATAACTCACTGTGTGCTCTTGTGTAGAATCTGTTACAATGAGAGTATAGAGAATACTCACACAGTGTAACAGCACAATAACTCACTGTGTGCTCTTGTGTAGCATCTGTTACAATGAGAGTATCGAGAATACTCACACAGTGTAACAGCACAATAACTCACTGTGTGCTCTTGTGTAGCATCTGTTACAATGAGAGTATAGAGAATACGCACACAGTGTAACAGCACAATAACTCACTGTGTGCTCTTGTGTAGCATCTGTTACAATGAGAGTATAGAGAATACTCACACAGTGTTCTTCAATGCCATTCATTTTTACAGTGTAAAATAATAACTCATATCTGTATTTGTGTCTCATGTATCTAATGCAGCCATGCTCTTCAACACCTTCGTAGCCCTCCTGTTTGTGTCAGGTAAAGTGCAGTTATGTGATGTTTCAGTGCTGTGTGTGTTTGTGTGTATGTGTGTGTGTGTGTGGGGGGGGCCAGCACGGATGGGGAGTGACTTACACCCCTGAGAGAATCTGTGCCTTAAAGGGGTCTTCAGTAGACATGCGCTGTGTTTACTTTCATCCCACATACGAACCTTACAGAGTGCAGAAAGCATTCTGGTTTATTCGCTGGCGCCCTCCACAGGAGCCTGAAGACCTGTCCCGGGACCCAGAGTACTCTGGTCGTGTGGAGTACCGTGGGAATCAGATCAGTGACTGCACTTTTAGAATAAAACAACTGAGAGAAAGTGATTCACAAACATATCGCTTCAGGTTCCTGACAAACCATGGTGGAAAATTTACTGGCCGACCTGGTGTCTCATTGACAGTCACAGGTAACCATTTAATGCGATGAGCTCATAGGATTCTTCTCCCATATCTCTGAATGGAAGACTGGGGAAGGGAGGGATGTTTTTACAGTTTTCATTTGTTTGCAGCTCTACAGGTGAGGGTGAATCCTGGCTCAGTGACAGAGGGACAGAGTGTAAGACTGTCCTGTAGCACCACCTGCACTCTGACTGGCAGCCCAGCCTTCACCTGGTACAGGGACGGGTCTCCTCTGTCCTTCACCACCCAGACACACCAGCTCACAGCCAGCAGTGAAGATGGAGGCACATACTCCCGTGCTGTAAAAGGATCTGAGCTTCTCCCCTCCTCTGCAGTGGCTCTTACTGTGAACTGTGAGTACAAGAGGCCAGACTCCTGTGTCTCACACTATTGGTGATGTTATCCTCACTGTCGAAATGTTTGACACATCACACAGGTTTCAAAGCATCCTGCCTAAATGTACTGTTAAATTCTCCAGATTATCATTTGCTGCATGTTAATGTACAGATTCAACATACACTGTTTACTGTCTTCATCTATTAACTGAAACATGAATATTGGAATAGTGAATATTGTATTTAAATGCATGATTTAATGATTTGAAAGCACTATATGTGTGCCAGAGTCCAGTTTAGATTTCACATGAAACTACAAACTATTCTTTCCTCTTCCAGATCATTCTGGAAGAAATATTACATGAACATGCAATGATGAATAAGCCAGATCATGCTGACATGTCTTAAGCCATAGATGTGTAGTCTGAGTTTGCACAGGGCACTCAACGGTCCCAGATATAATTGCCAAATTTGTTGAAAACGTAATTTCCCACTCAATTTGTAAGGTGGTCATAGCTGGATTTGATGTATTTTCTGTTGATTTCAGATCCTCCTAAGAACACCTCAGTATCAGTAAGCCCCTCTGGTGAAATAGAGGAGGGCAGTTCAGTGACTCTGACCTGCAGCAGCGATGCCAACCCACCAGTGCAGAGATATACCTGGTTTAAGGAGTCTGGAACTGGAGTCTGGCAGGCAGGATCAGGACAGAGTCTGACCATTTCTATATTCAGTTTCTGGAACAGTGGACAGTACTACTGTGAGGCAAAGAACACCCATGGAGCCCAGAACTCCACTGCTCTCCTGCTCACAGCGCAAGGTAAGGCCAGAATTCTGTTTCAATGTTTCTGTTGATCTCCAGAAGTTACCTTGTAGGTTGTGAATTTCCCGTCTATGTGTTTGAATGGCAGGATTAATCCCATAAACTATATTAGAAATCAGTAAAATAAAAGGATGAAGGACGAAAAGGAAAATGATCAGATATCAGATTAACTTTAAAAATGCAGTTAAATGTAAAAGTACTGTGACTATGTACCATGAGGGCTGTGATTCCTACACAGAGCACACAACATGGATGTAAATGTCAAATTAAAGTCTGCTTTTAGCGCAGTGGTTAAGGTACATGACTGAGACCCACAAGGTCAGTGGTTCGAATCCCCGGCGTAACCACAATAAAATCCGCACAGCCGTTGGGCCCTTGAGCAGGGCCCTTAACCCTGCATTGCTCCAGGGGAGGATCGAGACTGCTTAGTCTAATCAAATGTACGTCGCTCTGGATAAGAGCGTCACCCAAATGGCATTAATGTAATGTAATATAATGCCTTTTAACCCTTGTGTAGTCTTAACATTCTGTATACTCTTGTCCAAAGGCTAAAAAACTGACCCCTAAAATAAAGCAGCTTTATTGAATTTTGAGCTTCAAATCTATTTTGCATGAAGGCACAACCTGTCACTCATCGCAAACTTTCATCAAATTTCAAGTTGAAAAAGGGATTTTCTCTGCTTTTAAACATCTGCTGTTTATACATGCTTATACCTGGAGTTAAAATAACACTTTTTATGAACAAACGTTAGGACTAGAACAGACCTTCTGCCTGGCACAGAACACACACAGAGCTGCCAATGCAGTCAATATTAAAGGTGAGTAAGCGATGTACAGTAATGTTGTCTGTTATTTTTAACAAGGGTGATTCTATCTGTTTTGGTGTCAGCTATAAACGACCTGCATATCTGATCTTAGTATGGTAGTCATAGCAGAGGTGGAAAATCTAGGTTCCAAAACTAAAAAGTCCTTCTAGTATTTTGTTGTAAAAAAAAGCCCCATAAACTTGGATTCCCTCAACTGAGCTGTCCTTCTCAGATACTTTTGGAATGTGGATGAAGGTCCGTTTTGTCTGGGACCGAGTCCCTGGAAGATTATAGGCCACTTTCTACTGCTGGACCAGCCAAGTAAACTCAGCTGCTGTATGGGACATTAAAGCATGCATTAATAACTTTACTTTAAAACCTAAAGTTTTACCCGATGTATCAGGGACACGTCCAAACTGATGCCAGTGGTCTCTGGTTACTTGGTGGCCCCTCACCAGTGCAAACACATCTCAGTAACACTGCACATTTGCTGTATTTCATGTATGCATTCCATACAAACAGCAGGCTGTTTGCCTCTCTTTGGTTCACACATCTGTGTCCTCCCAAGAGACCAACAGTACATCTCCACCATTTTGATTATAGTTTTGGGGAAATTTGAGTGTGCATGCCTATATCTGGTTCTTGTGCTGGTCGACAGCCATAACTTAGATTTAATAATATTATCATTGTGTCTAGCATTGTCCTTCTAGCCTTGTTGTTTACAGTTTTGAATTCTAGTCTCTGCTGTATTCCTACACATACATGTAAATGCTATGTCTGTTTACGTCCAGCAGGGGATTGGACAGAACTTGTGTGTGCAGTTGTTGGAAGCATAGTGACTCTTGCACTCATAGCTGTTATTATGTGGACAAGGTAAGTGTTCACAATGTGGAAAACATCTGGAAATCAATCATCACTCAGAACACGTGTAATTCAAAGTTTGCATTAAACCGAGAGATTTGTAGTGATTTTACAGATTCACTGTTAGGTAGGAATGTTACAGCGAGACGCCATCTTGAAAATCAGTCACTTCTCTCCCCCACCCTTTATAGTCCACAATATGTTAAAATTATAATTATAATTGCATTCCTGGTACACAGGTTCTTCAAGTGATTCTGTGGTGTATGACTCAGTTCTGGGGGATCAGCAAGGGGTTGTGTGGCCACTCAGATGTAGGGGCCATGGTTAGTTGGCCAGGTAAAAAGGTGAATGGTTTCAGATCTTTAGGCAAACTGTACTATTAGACAAAGGGAACCTTAATAAACACAAAACACAAACTGCTACACACACACACACACACACACTCCTATAACACCATTACGGCACACACTTACAGTATATAACCCTGCTACACACACTCCTATAACAATGTTATTCACTTACAGTATAACCCTGATACAAACACACTCCTATAACACTGTTTCACACAGTGTATAACCCTGCTACACACACACTCCTATAACACTGTTACACACTTACAGTATAACCCTGCTACACACACTCCTATAACACCCTTACACACAGTATAACCCTGCTACACACACTCCTATAACACCCTTACACACAGCTCATGTACATGCACATGTGTTCTCTGTCATTGTATGGGAAGATGTTCTGTGTAAGCGCATCTGCTAAATGAATGCAATGTGCTGACTATGATGTAGGCAATGTGTAGTTTAGGCTGTGGCATGGTTCACATGTAATGAGTCATGTGTTCCTCCCTCTGTTGCTCACATACTGAGACCATTTTTGCAGTTTCTGTCTGGGATTAACAATTTGACATGATGCATCATTTTATGTGTTCTCTTTGCATGTGCAAATATCCTTTTATTATATGCACTGATATATTTTAGTTTATTTTAACATCTTTTAACTCACTGTTTTGTCTTCATTTTATATTGCTTTGTTTTATTGACTCAGTTGTTACATGTTCTGATTTTACTAATTTAAGATTATCTTTTAGTTTTAAATATGTTGCTTGATTGTGCATAGTGATGTATTCTGGTTTGTTTAAGCATTGTAAAGAACTGTAAACCTCTGGTCTCTATGAATAAAGTTTATTATTATTTGCGAACATTATAAAGCCTTCATGTTTTGCCTGCAAAAAAACAAAACAAAAAAAAAAAACCTAACACTAGGACGCTATGCTTAGAGGCGGGTGCTTGCCATCTTGGAGGGCAGTAATTGGTGAATACTTTCTAATGGGAACGAAAGTATCAAAAAGCACAGCCGCCAAATAAATCCACACAATCCGTATGAAGAAAATGTGCATTTAAACGAGCCGTTTGGAATTCCACGTAGCGACATCACAACGATACGCTTATTTGCTTCAGCTCGGTCCACCTTGTAACCGGAATAAATCAAATAACAGACTTCAGTTCGTTGGTGCTAACCAGCCAATCAGAACAGTGGTTCGTTAAGGTCAATGAGCCTTAAAGACACAGTCACTAAAACAGCCTGTTTTTGGTAAAGCTCATGAGAGGTGCTTGAAAATGGACATTTAAAACTGCATAGAGAAAACCACCAAACACCACCATATCAGGACCTAAAATATAACACTGGAAAATACACAAAATGGGACCTTTAAAATATTTTTAGTGAACTGTAATGCTCATGTGGCTATATTCTGTATTGATTTTCATTCTTGGGTACTAATACGGAATAATGATATTGCTTTATTTATATATACACAGTGAGCACTTTATTAGGTTAAACCTGTAAACCAGTGCATTAGTGCAAATATCTAATCATGTACACTGAGCAACTTCATGCATAAAAGCATGCATGGTCAAGAGGTTCCTTTCTCACCACCTGCTCCACTCAGCTCCTTGTCCAAGCAATGGTCCTGTCCCACCTGAACTATTGCAACTCTCTGCTGGCTGGCCTTCCAGCATCTGCCATCAGACATCCAGAATGCTGCAGCCTGTCTGGTATTCAATGTTCCCAGACATTCACATGTCACCCCCCTGCTCAGCAACCTCCACTGGCTGCCTGTTATGGCTCGCATCAAATTTAAAACTATGGTGCTTGCGTACCAGGCAGTTACGGGATCAGCCCCTGAATATATTCAATCACTTATCAAGACCTATACACCAACAAGACCCCTCCGTTCTACCACTTCATGCCGTCTGGCGCCTCCCCCTCGCCACACCTGCACTTCTCGCCCAGGACTGCTGTCTGTTCTGGCCCCACGGAGGTGGAATTACCTCCCGGTGGATGTCAGAACGGCAGAGTCTCCGACCTCTTTCAAGCGCAGACTGAAGACTCATTTCTTCAGGCTACACCTTTCCCTCCCTAACTCACCACCATGATTAGCCTTATATGTGCCATAGACTGAAATGTCCACTAATACAGTTGTATAGAAATTGTTGATTTTTGTATTAGCTATTGTATTGTTGTACTCGGGGTATTCTAGCTGCCAACTGTGGTATGCTAGTTTGGTAGTTGATGTATTCTTCAAGTTTTCCGATTATATCTGTATGGTTACACTACGACTTGGAACTGTACTGTCCTCTCAGGTCCTCTTCGCACTTGTACTTGTGTTTGATTTGCACTCCATTGTACGTCGCTCTGGATGAGAGCGTCTGCTAAATGCCTGTAATGTAATGTAAATGTAATGAGGTTCAGTTGTTGTTCATACCAAACCTCAGAATGGGGAAGAAATGTGATCTCAGTGGCTCTGACCGTGGAATGATTGTTGGTGCCTGCCGAGGTGGTTAGAGTATCTCAGAAACTGCTGATCTCCTGGGATTTTTACGCGCAACAGTCATGAGAGTTTACAGAATGTGAATACCTAATAAAGTGCTCACTGAGTGTTCATTGTATTACATGTATTTTGGAAAATGCAACACTATGAATAAATCTTATAATTCCTTTTTTTAAATTGCAGGGCCTTCATGTTTTGAACTGCATCACATCTTTAATTCATGCAGAGAGAAGTTAACTTCCTCTGTGGTCTGTGGTCAGGCGCTTCACGTCTGACATGAAGGGTGACATGATCCCCCACCCGGAATGTGTCGAAGTGTCCCTGAGCAAGACACCTGACCCCTAAATGCTCCTGATGAGCTGGTCGGTGCCTTGCATGGCAGCCAATCGCCATTGGTGTGTGAGTGTGTGTATGAATGGGTAAATGAGAAGCATCAATTGTACAGTGTTTTGGATAAAGGCGCCATATAAATGCCAACCATTTACCATTCATCATGAAGCCATTCCACCCACAGCCACACAGAGCACAGCAGGGTCCCTCACTGCACCCCACTCACTGGGCACAAGAGTACTATCACCTAATATAAAACATGCACCCTGCTCTCACTCAGACACAGAGCCCAGCAGAGCCCCTCACTGGGCACAAGAGTATGGTGGCCCAGAAGGACATTTGTCGCTCTCAGAACTGTTTACACAATGTGATCAGCAGCTCTTATTAACATCCATCCATCCTTCCATCATCATCATAACCTGCTTATCCTGAACAGGGTCACGGTGGGGCTGGAGCCTATCCCAGCATACATTGGGCGAAAGGCAGGAATACACCCTGGACAGGTCGCCACCCTGGACTCATACCCACAGGCAATTTAGACTCTCCAATCAGCCTAGCCTGCATGTCTTTGGACTGTGGGAGGGAACTGGAGTACAAAATTAAATATATGACATAGATGTACGTGTTTTTGTGTGTACAGAATACACTCAGTGACCACTTTCTTAGGTGCACCTTTCTAGAATTGATTTTGGATTTTCTGGTTTGTGGTCTCTGCCTAGTTTTTGGACTGTTTTGAATTTTTGTATATGTGCCTTTGCTTGTTTGGACATTGTCCTGGTTTTTTAAACTCTGCCTTGTGTTTTTGATTACTCTTCTGATTACCCCGTATGTACCCGTCCGCCTCCATTACAACAATTGCCTGTCCCTGGATTACGTTTTGGATCCGCCCCTTGGTTATTAAACGCCTGCCATTTTTCACATTATCCCCGAGTCAGCTCATGATTATTCTGTCCCGAGTGCTTGTAGTCTAGTGGCTAAGGTGCCTATAGATTACTGGCAAAGGTGCTTGTAGTCTAGTGGCTAAGGTGTCTATAGACTACTGGCTAAAGTGCTTGTAGTCTAGTGGATAAGGTGCCTATAAACTACTGGCTAAGGTGCTTGTAGTCTAGTGGCTAAGGTGCCTATAAACTGCTGGCTAAGGTGCTCGTAGTCTAGTGGGTAAGGTGCCTATAAACTACTGGCTAAGGTTCTTCTAGTCTAGTGGCTAAGGTGATGCCTTGATGGCTGATGACTAGGACCTGGAAGGTTGGTGGTTCAAGCCCTGGTGTAGCCACAGTAAGATGGAAAATATGTCCAGTAAATAACTGCAACGTGAAAATGAACAGGAACTTTCCGCTGAACATTCCCATCCTTTCCCTGCCTGTTCTTCACCCTGCAGGGGAATAACAGCCCCGTGGATGACAACACTGCAGGGATGCCAGTGAGCCACACTGAACCCCAGGGTACAGACAGAGGCAACAGGGAAGGTCCCCTCTACTCTGACCGCAATGCGGAGAGTCTAGATCAGCTAATGAATAAACCACGTTACAAAGACAGTAGTACCACTCTGCCTTCCGCTCTTTACTGGTCCGGCTGACCAAGAATCTCCACAGTAGGGCCAATACATTCACCTTCGTTATCTGACTCCATTTAAGATATAATTTAGAAATTTGGGTTTGAAACATACGCAAACCTCGGGAGTGATTACACTCGACTCTTACCTGCGCCACCATTACTCAATATATGCTCCCAGGATTAGCATTATTGCTGAATCTCAGTTCGGCGGAGAAACTCAGAGGCTGAGGGTCTAGCCAACACAATACATGCACTATATTGACATGATAGTTGCGAGCCCAGGTCGGTGTGCATTTCGAGGGCTCCTTAGAGCTAACTTGACAGGAACCGGCGTAGAAATGCCCATGGGTTCCCTTCGCATTAAATTACAAGAGCCATGCACCACCAATCCTTTGGGCCGAACTTGGCTGCCTTTCCCAGCTTGGAAACACCACTAAAGTAACAAGCCACTGATCAGTTGGTCTTTGGTCAATATTGTCCAATATTGCCCAGCCTAAATTCAGTCGTAATTTAGGCTGAAAAAGGTACAAGATGAATTAGAGTCATGGAGATCACGCAAGTTACAAACAAAATAATTTATTTGCAGACAGGTAGGTTATTAGCTTTAGAATACTTCCTTGCTTTTATGCCAAATCACTTGTTTGAACCAGGCGGCAGTGCCATAAATCAACCTGGATGGGTGGCCAAATCTTGAATTTAGACCCCCCACCCTTGGGGGCTGTTATTAGGGAAATTGAGATGATTCCCAGAGCGGACATGTAGGTTTTCCCTTGAGTTTATTAAACTCCATTTGGTATGAAATGTATTTCATCTTATTCCTTGATTTTAACGGATCACATCCATACCAAACAGATTACCCTTATGTTTTATTATGTTGCAGTTATCATGAAACTTCCCTCCTGATTATCCATTTTACATGCAATTCCTGTTACCATTACAAGACATAATGCAATAATACAAGGATCACATGGGCAATGTTTTCAAGGTTTTTGTCACGTTTCAGGTCTGTCTCGCCATGTTTTATGTTTATTCATGTTGTCTTAGTCACGTAGTGTCTTATCATGTATTATGTTAGTCTAGGTTTGTCATGTTGTTTAGTTATGTTTCGTTACGATTTATTTTCTTGTCATGTCTAGTTATGTTTCGTACGATTATATTACCTTGTTATGTTTAGTGGTTATCGTCTTAGTTTCGCTTTGTGTTATGTTTTGATTTATGTTTATTGTTACGTTTACTGGTCGTTGTTTATGCATACACTTTTACATGTCTTTCCGCAAACCTTGCGTTCCGCCTTTTCTCTCTCTCTCTCTCTTTCTGCCATTCACTCCCTAATTGTTTCCATTTGTCTATTTACTAAAACTACTAACGCTAGATCAGGATTGGGTAGAAACTAACAAACGAATCAGGTGTTCATGTTACCTTACGTTTCTCGTGCATGTCATTTACTAATTTACTAATGCTAGGGCAGGATAGGTTTATTACCAACGATTACTAATCACCTTGTTAAACTTGTCATCCATCGTTTGTTTTTGACCACGTCCTCGCCTACCGCTCCTGGGATTCGTCCCGAATAAAGCCCTGAGGGGTCTTTATATAACTATTGTTTCTGAGTTGTGCATTTTGGGTCCAACCCCCACGCACCCGTCTCAGTTTTACCGGGTCTATTTACAATCTCAACAGCAGTTTTGAATATTTAATCTATGGGAGCAGTCACTGGTGTAATGACAGCAGTGCCCAAATGAGGGCACTGTCGCATTATGTCTTTCCCCTTGGAAGTGACCAGGTATGGGGTCACGGGAGAGGTCACCAATGTTCTGGAGCACACTCTCTTCCCTGTGACCTAACTGCCCTTAAACCACTCCCCTTATCTCCTTCGGCGCCGATGGCCTGAACCTCCCCAAAGGTAGTCCAAACCCTATTGTCCTCTGCTCCTTTGACACATACCAGAAGCCCCAGCTCTCAGGTTCCTCACAAATGGCAGCCCTTCCTGAGTCCCACTTTGCCTTTGGATACCCAGGGTCGTAGGGCTGACTGTGGTTTGAGATGTGTTCTGTAAGGAGCGGATCAGATGTCGGATGGTCATGGGGAAAAGGTTGCAAGATATTATATCTATAAATGATGATAGTGTTTTCATGATAACTGCATTATGCTGTAAATATGTATTTGTACCTCTCATGGTAATATACCTTTCGGATAAACCTGATTTGGGTGAATTAAAGGAAAGGAGACAAAACTCCAGATTGCTTGGTTTCTTCTCCTTATCTCCAAAATCCAGGCCTTTGTTCTTGACCCTAAAAATGGGTCACCCATCTGGAATTTACAGCGAAACTCCCACCAGTGAGACCTTGGTCAGGGAGTTAAAACAAATTACTTCTACAGAGACAGCTTTTGCCCAGTTTTCCCTCTGCTCCTGGATGGTTATGATATCAAAGGTAGACTGTTACAAAAACTAGACCATTACACCAGTCGCACTGAACCAATCAGAATAACACCAAACATTACTATATTCTGACCTTGGATTATCATGAAACATCTTAATGCCGTCTCCAGTATTCCTGAGCTCAAACCCTGCAAGGAATGTGACAGGGCCCAGGAAGGTGCCTCCAGGAGCCCTTCTCTAGCTCTCCCCCACAGGCATGGGGGCCAAAAGGTGGGGGCTAACAATGTATGCTCCGGGAGGGGGAAGTCAGCAAGCTGACCAGTGCATGAGACCAAATGTTCATGATTTCCGTCTTACAAGGGTGTTGCTGAAATAATAAAAATAACTTTTTCCACCACAAAAAAATTAAAAGGATGAAGGATACATGACACCTCTGTACTGTTTGGATGGCTGTACTCTGTGTATTGTTAATTATAATAAAAAACTATCACTTAAAATAAAAAATGCACATTGGTGTTTTCTTCAGTTTATAAAAAAGTGGAAGTACGGAAGGGCTGTGGCAGCCAGAATCTCATTCTATTTATATTTACTGGAACTACTTTCTTCTCATCTTCAGTCCTGCTGCTCTGTCAGTCCGGCTGTTTTACTTTTATTTAGCAAAACACTGAGCCCTGATCCACAAAGCCCCAAACCCCTCTCCTGGTAAGTTTTTTTGGGACAAGAATTGAAAACTTGGATCAAATTTACAATGAGAAATTTACTGGTGAGAAATGATTGAATAACTGTAAAAACTGTGTGTTTATTCCAGACAAATATCAGTGTATTTGTGCAAATGTCAGGTTTGGGTGACAGAGGAACCAAGTGCAGACTCAAGGGTTATGAGAAATGACAGGTTTAATGAAGGCAGGCAGATAAGGGACAGGCAGAGCGCAATTCAAAC
This sequence comes from Conger conger, assembly GCF_963514075.1. NCBI lineage: Eukaryota > Metazoa > Chordata > Actinopteri > Anguilliformes > Congridae > Conger > Conger conger. The sequence continues at coordinate 91,150,637 of NC_083760.1, read as the reverse complement.
ATGCAAGGTTCAAAAACTGGGCAGAGGCATGAAGATCATAGAAAAGGGAAAAATAATAGGAAAAGGGGCACGGACGTGACAGACTGTGTGCTCCTGTGTAGCATCTGTTACAATGAGAGTCTAGAGAATACTCACACAGTGTAACAGCACAATAACTCACTGTGTGCTCTTGTGTAGCATCTGTTACAATGAGAGTATAGAGAATACTCACACAGTGTAACAGCGCAATAACTCACTGTGTGCTCTTGTGTAGCATCTGTTACAATGAGAGTATAGAGAATACTCACACAGTGTAACAGCACAATAACTCACTGTGTGCTCTTGTGTAGCATCTGTTACAATGAGAGTACAGAGAGTACTCACACAGTGTAACAGCACAATAACTCACTGTGTGCTCCTGTGTAGCATCTGTTACAATGAGAATATAGAGAATATTCACACAGGGTTCTTCCCTGCCATTCATTTTCACAGTGTAAAATAATAACTCATATCTGTATTTGTGTCTCATATATCTGATGCAGCCATGCTCTTCAACACCTTTATAGCCCTCCTGTCTGTGTCAGGTAAAGTGCTTGTTAAAGTTTTTTGTTTTAATGCAGTTATGATGTTTCAGTATGTTCCAGCGTCTTAGGGACAGTGAGAGCACAAAATAAATACGTAAACAGATAAATCAATATGTATCTATGTAAATTTTTTATTTTTTTTCCCCACATTTGTAATTATTATTCTAATGGATAGTTAGTGTTCATTTGTTTCTAGTTTTTCATGTTAAATATGGTTCAGTGTTAAATGTATGTTTTTATAGGTAGATGCTTTTCCAAAACAGAATGTAATGTTCTGTCATGCCAATAAAGCAACTTGAAGTGAATGGAAAGAGCGAGAGAGAGAGAGAGATTTTATGATGAAGTTCCTCTTCACACCCAGCTTTGAACCTGAGATAGAGTTCAGTACAGTTGTCATGAAGACATCATCTTCATTTATATTTATGTAATCCATGATCTGTAATGAGTTGTGTTTGTGTGTGTGTGTGTGTGTATGTGTGTGTGCATGTGTGTGTGTGTGTGTGTGTATGTGTGTGTACGTGTGTGTGTGTGTGTATGTGTGTGTGTGCGTGTGTGTGTGCTCGCTCTGGATAAGAGCGTCTGCCAAATGCCAATAATGTAATGTAATGTAACGTAATGTGCGTGTGCATGTGCGTGTGTATGTGTGCGTGTGTGTGTGTGTGTGCATGTGTGTGCGTGTGTGTTTGTGTGTGGGTGTGTGTGTGTGTGTGTGTGTGCGTGTGTGTGGGTGTGCGTGTGTGTGTGTGTATGTGTGTTTGTGTGTGTTACAGGTGTTCTTGGCCAGGACGGATGGGGAGTGACTTACACCCCTGAGAGAATCTGTGCCTTAAAGGGGTCTTCAGTAGACATGCGCTGTGCTTACTTTCATCCCAAATATTATAAATTTTTGTGGCAATATTACACAGTGGAGAAAGCATTCTGGTTTATTCGCTGGCACCATCCACAGGAGCCTGAAGACCTGTCCCTGGACCGAGAGTACTCTGGTCGTGTGGAGTACTGTGGGAATCAGATCAGTGACTGCACTTTTAGAATAAAACAACTGAGAGAAAGTGATTCACAAACATATCGCTTCAGGTTCCTGACAAACCATAATGGAAAATATACTGGCCGACCTGGTGTCTCATTGACTGTTACAGGTAACCATTTAATGCGATGAGCTCATAGGATTCTTCTCCCATATCTATGAATGGAAGACTGGGGAAGGGAGGGATGTTTTTACAGTTTTAATTTGTTTGCAGCTCTACAGGTGAGGGTGAATCCTGGCTCAGTGACAGAGGGACAGAGTGTAACACTGACCTGTAGCACCACCTGCACTCTGACTGGCAGCCCAGCCTTCACCTGGTCCAGGGACGGGTCTCCTCTCTCCTTCACCACCCAGACACACCAGCTCACAGCCAGCAGTGAAGATGGAGGCACATACTCCTGTGCTGTAAAAGGATCTGAGCTTCTCCCCTCCCCTGCAGTGGCTCTTACTGTGAACTGTGAGTACAAGAGGCCAGACTCATGTGTTTCACACTATTGGTGATGTCATCAACACTGTAGGAATGTTTTATACATCACACAGGTTTCAAATCATTCAGCCTAAATGTACCGTTAAATTCTACAGATTATCATATGCTGCATGTTAATGTACAGATTTAACTTACACTGTTTATTGTCTTCATCTCTTAACTGAAACATGAATATTGGAATATTGAATATTGAATAGAAATGCACGATTTAATTATTTAAAAGCACTATTCGTGTACCAGAGACCAGTTTAGATTTCACATGAAACAACAAACTATTCTTCCCTCTTCCAGACCCTCCGAAAGGAGTCTCAGTATCAGTGAGCCCTTCTGCTGTAATAAAGGAGGGCAGTTCAGTGACTCTGACCTGCATTAACCAGGCCAACCCACCAGTGCAGAGATACTCCTGGTTTCAGGAGAACAGAGCTGTACCCTCAGAGACAGGAGGACCAGAGGCCAGCTACACCATTAAACACATCACACAGCAGGATGCTGGAGAGTACTACTGTGAGGCAGGGAATGGGCTTGGGACAAACAGATCTCCTCCTAAATGTCTGGATGTGCAGTGTGAGTATATCAGCTTCAGACACATGGAGCAGAGAGAAGTCTGTATCTCCTGAATGTTTGTGGGAAACTTCACAACAGTTAGACACTGAGGCAACCAGTCAAGCTGGCCAGAGGAGGAGAAATCCTGTAGAAATATTACATTAACATGCAATGATGTATAAGCCAGATCATGCTGACATGTCTTAAGTCATACATGTGTAGTCAGAGTTGGCACAGGGCACTCAAAGGTCCGAGATATAACTGCTGAAGTTGTTGAAAATGTAATTTCCTGCTTCATTTGTAAGCTGGATTTTTTGTATTTTTCAGATCCTCCTAAGGGCACCTCAGTGTCAGTGAGCCCCTCTGGTGAAATAGAGGAGGGCAGTTCAGTGACTCTCACCTGCAGCAGCGATGCCAACCCAGCAGTGCAGAGATACTCCTGGTTTAAGGAGACTGGAGCTGGAGCCGGATCAGGACAGAGTCTCAACTTTTCTAACTTCAGCTCCTGGAGCAGTGGACAGTACTACTGTGAGGCAAAGAACACCCACGGAGCCCAGAACTCCACTGCTCTCCTGCTCACAGCGCAAGGTAAGGCCAGAACAACTTTAAGTTTCAGCCTAGATGACAAAAATGATTTAGGCTACAATACCTTGCCCATTGTTTCTTCACACATAAAATCAATCACTCAAAATGCATTCACTGAAATTGACCTAGTGATGAAGATGCTGGAAGATTGGTGGAATTAATGATTGTGACTAATATACATTTTTTTAATCCCAAATAAAGTGGTGTCATGTTCCAGTTTATTCCACTTCCCTTGCTGTTGCCGTCTGAACACACACCTTTGCCGATCTCTCTCAAAGATGCTCCAAATAAGACAATTTGCTCCACATCAATATACTAAAAATAATTGTTTAATTCAACAAACATAGGCTAACATTAAATGCACAGAGCAAGTTCAGTCAGGAAACTCTTGCTGCAACAGCCAACCATCGGTCGGCCTCAGCAAGCACATGTCCTCAAACTCAACCAATCACATACAAGCATCACTACATGTCCTCAAACTCACCCAATCACATAGAGACATCACTATGTAAAACCTCACGCTAACCCAATGACGGAATTTAGCGGGGGGGGGGCTGAAGGGGGTTTTGTGTGCTTGTCCTTCTGGCGTTGCTGGGAGAACATTAGTAGGGTTAATTATTATCCTCCGTACAAGAACAGAGCACAATTATGTTTAAGAATATCCTGGGTCCGTTGCCACGGGTCGGATATGGATTGACCTGCCCTATATCCCGCTTACAGCTGGCCAGAAACGGATCAGTACAATTCTTATTATACTCCGTTCTCAAACGGGGCCGTATTGTACGCTTAGTGGTTACTATAGTTTTACTCGTTTATCTGACTCCATTTAAAATATAATTTAGAAATTTGGGTTTGCAACTTACGCGGACCTCAGGAGTGATTACATTCGATTTGTACCCGCGCCACCATTACTCAATAGATGCTCCCGGGATGAGCATTATTGCTGAAATCTCAGTTCGGTGGAGAACTCAGAGGCTGAGGGTCCAGTCAACACAATACATACAAACCTGCCATGATAGTTGCGAGCCCAGGTTGGTGTAGCATTAACTGGGCTCCTTAGAGCTAATTTGGCAGGAACCAGCGCCGTAACGCCCAGGGGTTCCCTTCACACCAAATCACAAGAGCCGTGCGTCCCCCGACCCTTTAACGGACAGAACCTTGCTGGCCTCACAGCTTAGAACTATCACAGATGCACCACGCCGCCGATTGGTCGGTCTTTAGCCACCATTTCCCCCTGTGTATTCAGTTGTAATTTAGGCTGAAAAGGTACAAGATGAATTAGAGTCATGGAGATCACGCAAGTTACAAACAAAATTGTTTATTCGCAGACAGGTAGGTTATTAGCTTTAGAATATCACAGTCAATTACAAAATACACAAATTAAGAATAGCGATAGAGTAAATAATCATACCTAGCCTGCGTTGGCTACACACAAACAAAGAGTATAGAATATGCCATGTATGGGAAGCCGATTACGATCTTCCGCTACTACACATACATACATACATACACAAGACATGTTGTGTAGGAAGTCGAATACGATCTTCCTGATACTTACATACACGTACAATATGCTGTGTGGGAAGTCGAATACAATCTTCCCAGATTGGTCTGTCTCCCTTGCTTTTATGCCAAATCATACGTTTGGAACCAGGCGGCAGTGCCATAAATCAACCTGGAGGGGTGGTCAAATCTGGAATTTAGACCCCCCACCCTTGGGGGCTGTTAAGTAGGGAAAATGAGATGATTACCAAGAGAGGACATGCAGGTTTGAAACTAAACGTATTAAATTCCATTTGGTATGAAATGTATCTCATCCGATTCCTTGATTTTATCAGATCACATCCATACCAAACAGATTACCCTTATGTTTTATTATGTTGCAGTTATCATGAAACTTCCCTCCTGATTATCCATTTTACATGCAATTCCTGTTACCATAACATAAGACTTAATGCAATAATACAAGGATCACATGGGCAATGTTTTCAAGGTGTTACCAGGTCTATTTACTAGCTTAATAGCAGTTTTGAATATTTAATCAAGGAGAGCAGTCACTGGTGTAATGGCAGCAGTGCCCAAATGAGGGCACTGTGGCATTGTCCGGAGTCTTCCCCCTTGGAAGTGACCAGGTATGGGGTCACAGGGAGGTCACCAATGTTCGGGAGCATTCTTTTCCCATGACCCAACTGCCCTTGGACCACTCATACATCTTAACTCCCCAACAGGTAGTCTAAACAACATTGAAACCCCAGCTCTCAGGCCCTTCACAAATGGCAGCCCTTCCTGACCACTATGCTACAGGCCGCCCCATCATATCTATGAATGCTGTAGTTGGGAGTTTTCATGATAACTGCATTATGCTGTAAATATGTATTTGTGCCTCTCATGGTAATATACCTTTTGAATAAACCTGATTTGAGTGAATGAAAGGAAAGGAGACACCCCAGACTGTTTGGTTTCTTCTCCTTATCTCCAAAATCCAGGCCTTAGTTCTTGACCCTAAAAGTGAGTCACCCATCTATAATTTGCAGCCAGGCCCACCAGGCAGGGGGCTAAAACACATGGCTTCTACAGAGACAGCGTTTGTCCAGTTTCCCCTCGGCTCCTGAATGGTTATGCTATCAAAGGTAGACTGTTACAAAAACTAGACCATTGCACCAGTCGCACTGAACCAATCAGAATAACACCAAACATTACTATATTCTGACCTCGGATTATCATGAAACATCTTTATACATCTCCAGTATTCTGTACTCAAACCTGTCGGGAATGTGAGAAAAGGGGGGCCCCCAGGGCCCAAGAAGGCGCCTTTAAGAATCCTTCTCTAGCTCTCCCCCACAGGCATGTGTGCCAACGGTGGGGGCTAACAATGTATGCTCCAGGAGGGGGAAGTCAGCAAGCTGACCAGCGCATAACACCAAAGGTTACTTATGACTGGCTTACAACTACATGTCCTCAAACTCAACCAATCACATACAGACATCATTACATGTCCAAAAACTGAACCAATCCCACTGACCAATCACAAGTGTGCACAAATTATAGTAAATGTGCAGTACATTCTAGTAAACGTACTGCAGGCATAGATGGGTTTGTTCCCACATTTAGAAACGTTCACCTTCTAATGCCTTGGATGTTAATGCTTTCTATCAATCAGTTTCCCAAAGGTTCTTTTTATATTCACAGTTTATTATTTTAATTATTATTATTATTATTATTATTATTATTATTATTATTATTATTATTATTATTATTATGACTGTATTGATGTCTGTTTATATTCTTATACTATTATTGTCCTTTTGGTTGAGTTCTTTTTCTCATCTGGTTTAAAAATTTTGTTTTTGTTTTTTGAAAACAAAAAAACAGTCGCAATTAGAGAGCACGGAGTGCCGTGTTGTGAAATGACCACGGATACATCATGACTGACACTGGTGCATCTCTCTGACTTTGTGTAGGAGGTCGGTCCTTGACTGTGGTTGCAGCAGTGGGGGCTGTGGCAGTGGCAGTGGCGGCCATTTTGGCTCTTGTGTTTCTTGGTGTCGTCTGTGTGAGGTACGTGGCTGAAAATCTGTGCCAGTTCACAGTCACTCATTAGTGAATGATGTCAGATAAGACTTGTGGTGTAAAAACGAGTTTAAGATGGTATTTCTATCGAATGATGTTGTCATGTGCTAAATAGTGATGCCATACTCCCCTCTTATGTCTGGGTTGTGCTTAGTTATTTTGGACTTTTGCACTGGGTTTTGATTTTCTTCATACATTCTCGTGTTTTTCTCTCTATAAGCAGGAGGAAACGATCCATAAATGAGGAGGTGAGTCAATCAAAAGGAAATATAATACATAGATGTATGTGTTTTTGTTTATACAGTACACACTCAGTGACCACTTTCTTAGGTGCACCTTTCTAGTATTGATTTTATATTTTCTGGTTTGTGGTCCGGCGGCACGGATGGTGCAGTGGGTAGCACTGCCGCCTCACAGCAAGGAGGTCCTGGGTTCGAATCCCCGTCGGCCGGGGCCTCTCTGTGCGGAGTTTGCATGTTCTCCCCGTGTCTGCGTGGGTTTCCTCCGGGTACTCCGGTTTCCTCCCACAGTCCAAAGACATGCACGTTAGGCTGATTGGAGAGTCTAAATTGCCCGTAGGTATGAGTGTGTGAGTGAATGGTGTGTGTGCCCTGAGATAGACTGGCGACCTGTCCAGGGTGTATTCCTGCCTTTCGCGCAATGTATGCTGGGATAGGCTCCAGCCCCCCTGCGACCCTGTTCAGGATAAGCGGGTTCAGATAATGGATGGATGGATGGTTTGTGGTCTTTGGATGTGCAGTGTGCCTTTGCTTGTTTGGACTTTCTCCTGGTTTTTTAAACTCTGCCTTGTGTTTTTGATTATTCTTTGGATTACCCCGTATGTACCTGTCCACCTCCATTATGACAATTGCCTTTTCACATTATCACTGAGTCTGCTCATGATTATTCTGTCCTGGGTGCCTATAGACTACTGGCTAAGGTGCTTGTAGTCTAGTGGCTAAGGTGATGCCTTGATGACTGATGACTAGGACCTGGAAGGTTGGTGGTTCAAGCCCTGGTGTAGCCACAGTAAGATGGAAAATGTGTCCACTAAATAACTGCAATGTGAAAATGAACAGGAACATTTTCTGCTGAATCCTTTCCCTGCCTGTTCTTCACCCTGCAGGGGAATAACAGCCCCATGGATGACAACACTGCAGGGATGCCAGTGAGCCATACTGAACCCCAGGGTACAGACAGAGGCAACGGGGAAGGTCCCCTCTACTCCTCTGTTCAACCTGCCAACACCCACACCCAGCTAGACCTTCTATACTCCACTGTTCAACCTGCCAACACCCGCACCCAACAAGACCTTCTATACTCCACTGTTCAACCTGCCAACACCCACACCCAGCAAGACCTTCTGTACTCCACTGTTCACCCTGCCAACACCCGCACCCAGCAAGACCTTCTATACTCCACTGTTCAACCTGCCAACACCCACACCCAGCTAGACCTTCTGTACTCCACTATTCAAAAGCCTCTCCCTAAGTGTGAGGATGATGTTCAGTACGACAGTGTCCAGTTCCTGCCCTCCTGTGCTGCCCCCAGGTGAGCATACCCCCTCATTACACTCCCTGTGCTGACTGTGGCTGTGCCAGCTCTTCTGTTTGGCCCAGTCTTCATCAAACAGCCGACTTGAGACGGGGCGAAATCAGACGGGATGGTTTTAGAACGTTTTTTGAAGAAAGTCTTAGTGGTGTGTACTGTCCAGTTTTCGAGAGTCTGCTCTCATCGGCTAGCGTTTCCCAAACTGACCACGTTAATGCGACATTGGCTCAGGAGGTAAGAGCAGTCGTCTGGCAGTCAGAGGGTTGCCGGTCCGATCCCGCCCCCTGGGTGTGTCAAAGTGTCCCTGAGCAAGACACCTAACCCCCAAATGCTCCTGATGAGTCATGTCTCTTCTCAAGTTGACTGTTTTTTGTAGACTGGTTTTAGAACTGAACCAATCACGAAGCAGCACCGCGGATTGGAGAGGACGGTGGTGTGGATGGAGTCTCTCATCAAACTGTGAACTTGTGTTAATGTTGTTAAAACAACATCACGGTACCCAACAATAAATATAGACAATACAATGGTAACGGTAGCTAGCTAAACACAATACACATATAAAGGTCACTAGAAGAAACATGAACCGCCAAGCACGCAGTCGTTGTTATGGAAACATTTATTTGTTTACTTGCCGCTTTGGTGCGGACTGCCTCGTTTTTACTCGGCCGAGGAGCTTTCTCCCGGCTCGCAGGCTAATCACCTGATCCAGACGCATCTTTTGATTGGCTCTTCTTTTCACCTTTTGTTCCTCCTCTTTTGACCCGCATGCAGTGTGACCTCAGCCGATGACATCACAGTGATGTACTGACTGACTGAAGCAGAATTCCAGAAGGCTCTTTTGTAGCTGAACTTCCTGCAGCTTGTGCTTCGTGTAGCATGCAGTGCACTCTTGGAAATAAAGTCCATAAAAAGATACAAAGAGAGATACAAGAGTTTATGAGAGTTTAAATGAGCTGTTTTCTCCACGCAGGTCACCAGCAGTGAAGGAAGACTGTGCTCTCTACACCACGGTGCGGAAACATCAAACATGAAAATAAACCGCCAGATCTCTCCCACAAACTGCAGTGTGCATATGGGTATCTTTGAATGTGTGATCATTTTAAGTGCATTTGCTCGACAAACTCGACAAAGCAAAATTCTGTCAGGACAACAATCCCCAAGCAGCAACTTCATTTGCATGCAATGGCAGGATGTGCTGGATGAGTGTTTATTAAAATCAGCGATCATACGTCTGATCAGTGATGTGCAGGATGAGCGTTTATTAAAATCAGCGATCATACGTCTGATCAGTGATGTGCAGGATGAGCGTTTATTAAAATCAGCGATCATACGTCTGATCGGTGGGCATGCAGGCCATTCAGGACTGGAAGAGCAGACATACTGTCTGAGTGACAGATCAGGGAACAAACCGCTCCAGTCGTCACACTGAAGATGAGACTCTGGGACTCTTTCTGGTACTTTATCCACTTTACCTCCAGGTCAACTTCTCATCAACTCAGGTCACATGGCTGGGATGACTGTGGTGATTGGCTCTTCAAACGTGCGCTCAAAATGATCATTCATTTGACATTCTGTGACCTGGATATGCGAAACACCCCCATGTCTTCATATCGCATACAAGGTATCGTCAAAATTCCATTTTTTTTTCTTAACAAGCTGTAATTTGTTACAACTAAGACATTTGCTGGATTAAAAGGCTTTTTATCTGCATGTTTAACCTTAGCTATTGATTTTATGGGCCAATTGTTATCACATGTCGCAATGGTTTCATTTCTTTTAATTTATTTGTGGATGTGGACGCAGAAATATCAACCATTTTAAATTCGATTTCGGCACACAATATAAGTTTTTGCGAAAAGATTTTGAGCAGTAATTAGGCAACATACCTGGATAACTGTGTGAATAGACTAGGCCCTTTTCTCTGCCTATACGCATTATTGTGGCTGCCAACCAATTAAGTATTTCGCCAAGCAATTTGATTCGCAGAATGTGAGTTTAAGGTTTAATCCTGGTTCCTTATGCCATCATCACTGTCATTTGCGTTTCAGTACTGGGCAAGACCTACACACCACTGGAAGTTCATAAATGAAGTTAATTTAAACTATAAATACCAAAAAAAGAACACAATATAATTCTGATTCACTCTTTTGTGGTAGTACATTTTCCTCAGGATAGATGCATGCAGTGCATTTCATTTTCCTGTAGATGGCAGTATTGCTACTACTGTAAAGGAGTCAAACTCAAACAAGGGGTAAATTTGAGGTATGTCCCAAGATATTTTATGAAGCAAGATTAAATAAAGTAGGTTGGGAAATTGGTTTTACGTAGGGATCCTGGACTTCTGGGTGTTTTGACAATGATTGGTGTCTACATATCAAGCCTCACATTAATATGAATCTCTGCTGCTTTTTACAGTTTATACATGCATTGAAGCCTCAGCAGGTAGCAGATGTAGTTCTCATTAGCAGTGCATTCGCGGTTTCACTTTAGAAGTCGAGACGTCCCGTCTCTGGAAGCACATTTTCACTCATTTACTCATCTCACATGAAGACAATGGTCATTAATTTAGAGATGGAGATACTTCAAATAAAAAATAAAAAAAAGAACAGAAACAATAATTCAGATATTCACATCTGTGAATGAACAAATTGAATTTGTACTTGTGCTTATGTGTGTGCATGCGTGTGTTTGGAGGCATGCGTGTTTGTGTTAGTGTGTCTATTTATCAGACCGTGTGTATACAGGAATCTTTACCAAACATATAGCTTCACTTCATTATCGGATATATGTTGGAATGGATAAGATCAGGAATTATGCTTGTAAAAAAATAAGTGCTATGGCGTTTATTTTATGTTAAAGTTTTGTGTTTAAATAAAGGACCATCAAAAGTCTCTCTTGCTCTCTCTCACATACAAACAAAGATAATAAAAAAAAACACAAGACTCAGGTTCTAAGGCATTTCATTTATTCATATCATTTATGAACAAAGGAAGAATAAACTGTACATTATTGGCATCATCCTCATCATTATTTATTCAATATTATTATTATTTTTGCATTTGCAAGGAAGAATTTCGAGACAGTGGTTGTGAGTATGTTTCCATTTCCCTGATTGCAGTGAGTAACAGTGTTTATTTTAATTAGAAAACTAAAGCAAAGCAGAAAAGAGATTTAGCTTTAATCATTTGAAGAGTTGAACCCAGCACTCATAATGCAGACCTGCTCTTCCTGTTCCGTTCTGTTTGGGGCGAATCAGGGTTTAAACCTGCTGTACATCACCTCTCCTGGGACCAAACGCACAACTTAGGGCCTTTTCACAAAGCAGGGATACGGGGTCAGCTTGGTAATAAAACACAGAACCATCTTAAAACACGGACTCAAGTAAAAAGAGCTGTTCCAGGTTTTACTTATCCAAGCAAACTCAGTATTCCTGCTTTGTGGGTTTTACTCAGTGCACTTATCCAGCTAACTCAGTATTCCTGCTCTGTGGTTTTTACTCAGTGCAGTTATCCAGCTAACTCAGTATTCCTGCTTTGTGGGTTTTACTCAGTGCACTTATCCAGCTAACTCAGTATTCCTGCTCTGTGGGTTTTACTCAGTGCACTTATCCAGCTAACTCTGTAATCCTGCTCTGTGGGTTTTACTCAGTGCAGTTATCCAGCTAACTCAGTAATCCTGCTCTGTGGGTTTTACTCAATCCTGCTTTGTTATACAGGCCCCAGATGTGCCTTTCTAAGACCGGACGGATGATCTCTTTTTCTGCTGGTTATTGTTCTCCACATTTACGCCCCTGCCTGGTCAGGATTGGTCCACCGCTATTGGCCTGAATGTCCATAGAAGTGTGCACACCTGAGTTCAGTCAGGTACGCCTCACACAAACCCACACAGGTACACAGTGCGGGGTGCCACCTGAGAGGCACCTGAGGCTTGGCCCCATTGTAGCCAGAGCTCCGAATCTTACACTGCACAGGAAGGGGTGTGGCTTAAACACCCCAAACATGAAGAAGGTGTGGCTATACATCAACAGTGCTGCTGTCCACCCTTGGCCCCACCCATGTCATGTGACCACACCCTCCAAACAGCTTGTTTTCCAAGAAAAAATAAAAAGATAAGAATATCACAACACCACATACATATGTAACCATATGTTACTTAGTATGCAAGAAGAAACAGTATTTTTTATCAACAGGAACCAAAGTTAAAAAAAAATTCTTTTTTTACAGGTAATTTTAGTAGTGCATGGCTCTAGTAGGTAGGTAAGTAAGCAAGTTTCTGTCTGCACTTAATACTTCAGAGAGCAAACTGTCTTTTAATGCCAGTCTGTGGGGAACTGGGGGAGACTGCCCTTGTTCAGGGAGACGGGATGAAATCAGGTGCACACAGAATAAAAGCAGTGTTCATTTCCAATCAGAGAGTGTAACAGGCCTGTTTAAAGCAGGTGTGTGCCTTCTGCACGATATCGCAACGAGAACAGAGTTTTAAAGCCATGCAGCCCCCATACCACAGCGCTTTAGACGACCAGCAGCTCCAGTCCACATATATACAAAATGGCCGCCCCATTACGTTTCTTTAAAGAATTATAGAAAAACAACAATAAAAAGACAAGACTTATTTGGCTTATTTACCTCACAAAGTGCTTTTGTTAGCTTAGCTCTCTAAATATACTCATTTCATTGTAGTGAATGGCAGATTCTCCAGCAGAAGTAGGCTACTCCTACCCACACAAAAACAGACCACAAACATAAAATACACACATGGAGTGGATGGTTTACGTGACATTGGGGGGGAAATGAGTTTAATTTGTGATGACAGTGATGATTTAAAAATGAACAGAACAACTCGATGAAAGAATAGTGCACATTTTAAGTCTCCAGTTTTTATAGACAAAGTGGCAGGCACACCTGAACCTAGTTTTGGTGGTCATCTCCCCTCTTTGACCACTAGAGAGACAAAGCTCCTCAGAGACAAAACGTATGGTCCTCCCTGTGCAAGAGGCTATGGCTTTCAGCAGCAGCCAGCGTAAAGTCTTTCTGAAATTGAGAAAAATACTCAAAGAAGCTGTAACTTGAAGAGAAATTAAAGACCAACACCTTTCTTGCATAAACACACAGACTTCTTGCTTTATCTTCTCATGGTTCCGCTTATTCTCTTCTCCCTCTCTCTCTCCATCCGTCTCACGTTCTCTCACTTTCTCTCACTTCCTTCTTCTCCCTCTCGACAATTCCACTGAATTAATCTTCCTCTCGATTGGCCAATGAGAGGCCAAGTCCCGCAGCTCTGATTGGTCAGTCCACTGATCAAGGGGGCGGAGATAGGGACACTTGATCTGTATTTGGAGACTGGGCGCCACCTGCAGGAAGAGAGAGGAACTTTTCAGAGATGCAGTCGGAAGCACAGACTGGAGAATTCACCATCGGAACTGAAATGACCCCACAGAGAGGTTACAAGATCTGCTGCTGCATGTAATCCCACTTTCCCCACAAATTAACAATATATATATATATATATTAGGCGGCCTGTAGTGTGGTGGTTAAGGTAAATGACTGGGACAGGCAAGGTTGGTGGTTCTAATCCCGGTGTAGCCACAATAAGATCCATTATTAGATCCGATATTAGATTATTAGATCCGATAGATCCGAACAGCCGTTTGGCCCTTGAGCAAGGCCCTTAAACCTGCATTGCTCCAGGATGGTCTCCTGCTTAGTCTAATCAACTGTATGTCGCTCTGGATAAGAGTGTCTGCCAAATGCCAATAAAGCAATGTAATATATATACACTCACCAAGCACTTTATTTGGAACATTTTTACTTTATTACACCTACTCATTCTTGCAATTATCTAATCGGACAATTGCGTGGCAGCAGTGCAATGCATACAATCATGTAGATATGGGTGAGGAGCTGCAGAGAATGGTGCAAAAAACAAAAAAAACATCCAGTGAGCAACAGTTCTGTGGGCAGAAATGCCTCGTTAATGAGAGACGTCAGAGGAGAAAGGCCAGACTGGTAAAGGCTGACAGGAAGGTGACAGTGACATAAATAACCACACATTAGAGCAGTGGTATGCATATGTGTGTAAGTAGTTAGGTGTGTGTACATTACATGTGCTGCTTTCTGTTTGTGGAGCTGTGGTGGCAGTAAGGCTTCTAACCACTGCATCCTGTCCACTGCCCACTGCTTCCTGTTGTACCTACCCTGTTTGGGGGCTGGGGCTGTTAAGGGGGACATTCACTATTCGTGGTTTAGGCAGAAAGACTTGTGATTAGTACTTCTGATTTTGGTTTTTGTGTTTTGACTCTTTTTGCAAAATCCATCTTGCTTATTATACCGAGAACTTCCTGCTGTGTGCCCGTGAGAGCAAGTGCATTCAGGAGTGTTTACAAATGTGGACTTTGAGTTTTACTTCATTATAACATCTATGCCGGAATGGATGATCCCAGGAATATGCTTGTAAAAATAATTGTAATTATGCTTAAAACATTTTTTAATAAATCGTCATAATAATAAAATAGAACAATAAACTCAATTACATTTGATTCTGCTGAAGAGAGAAGAGCTCTTCCTGTCTGACCAGGAAAATGCAGTCTTGTTGTTATTCTGACTGAATGATGTCAGAGCCACAGGTGAAGGGTGTAAAACCCCACGCTAACCCAATGATGGAATTTAGCCAGGGCCAAAGGGGTTTGCATGCTTGTCCTTCTGGTACTGCTGGAAGAATATTATTAGGGTTAAATAGTAATGACCGCTATGCAGAGAGTCTAGATCAGATAATGAATAAACCACATTACAAAGACAGTAGTACCACTCTGCCTTCCGCTCTTTACTGGTCCGGGCTGGCCAAGAATCTCCACAGTAGGGCCAATACATTCACCTTCGTTATCTGACTCCATTTAAGATATAATTTAGAAATTTGGGTTTGAAACATACGCGAACCTCGGGAGTGATTACACTCGACTCTTACCTGCGCCACCATTACCCATCTGGAATTTACAGCCAAACTCCCACCAGTGAGACCTTGGTCAGGGAGCTAAAACAAATGACTTCTACAGAGACAGCTTTTGCCCAGTTTTCCCTCTGCTCCTGGATGGTTATGATATCAAAGGTAGACTGTTACAAAAACTAGACCATTACACCAGTCGCACTGAACCAATCAGAGTAACACCAAACATTACAATATTCTGACCTGGGATTATCATGAGACATCTTTATGCCGTCTCCAGTATTCCTGTGCTCAAACCCTGCAAGGAATGTGAGAGGGCCCAGGAAGGCGCCTCCAGGAGCCCTTCTCTAGCTCTCCCCCACAGGCATGGGGGCCAAAAGGTGGGGGCTAACAATGTATGCTCCGGGAGGGGGAAGTCAGCAAGCTGACAAGCACATGAGACCAAATGTTCATGATTTCCGGCTTACAAGGGGGTTGCTGAAATAATAAAAATAACTTTTTCCACCACAAAAAAATAAAAAGGATGAAGGATAAATGACACCTCTGTACTGTTTGGATGGCTGTACTCTGTGTATTGTTAATAATAATAAAATAATAAAAATCTATCACTTAAAATAAAAAATGCACATTGGCCCCAATCAGGCACAAAGCAAATTACTGAACGTGTTTTCTTCTGTGCATTCAGTTTATAAAAAAGAAACGGAAGAGCTGTGGCAGCCAGAAGCTGAGCTCATTCTATATTTATATTTACTGCAACTAGTTTCTTCTCATCTTCAGTCCTGCTGCTCTGTCAGTCAGGCTGTTTTACATTCATTTAGCAAATCACTGAGCCCTGATCCACAAAGCCCCAAACCTCTCTCCTGGTAAGTGTTTTATCACATCATTGAATTTCATCAAAATTATGTTCCAATATTTTTTTGGGACAAGAATTGAAAACTTGGATCAAATTTACTGGTGAGAAATTATTGAATAACTGTAAAAGCTGTCTGTTTATTCCAGACAAATATCAGTGTATTTGTGTAAGTGTCAGGGTTGGGGGACAGAAGAACCAAGTGCTGACTCAGGTTATGAGAAATGACAGGTTTAATGAAGGCAGGCAGATAATGGACAGGCAGAGCATGATCCAAACAGACAAAGTTCAAAAACTGGGCAGAGGCATGAAGATCATAGAAAAGGGAAAAATAATAGAAATGGGGCACGGACGTGACAGACTGTGTGCTCTTGTGTAGCTTCTGTTACAATGAGAGTACAGAGAATACTCACACAGTGTAACAGCACAACAACTCACTGTGTGCTCTTGTGTAGCATCTGTTACAATGAGAGTATAGATAATACTCACACAGTGTAACAGCACAATAACTCACTGTGTGCTCTTGTGTAGAATCTGTTACAATGAGAGTATAGAGAATACTCACACAGTGTAACAGCACAATAACTCACTGTGTGCTCTTGTGTAGCATCTGTTACAATGAGAGTATCGAGAATACTCACACAGTGTAACAGCACAATAACTCACTGTGTGCTCTTGTGTAGCATCTGTTACAATGAGAGTATAGAGAATACTCACACAGTGTAACAGCACAATAACTCACTGTGTGCTCTTGTGTAGCATCTGTTACAATGAGAGTATAGAGAATACTCACACAGTGTTCTTCAATGCCATTCATTTTTACAGTGTAAAATAATAACTCATATCTGTATTTGTGTCTCATATATCTAATGCAGCCATGCTCTTCAACACCTTCGTAGCCCTCCTGTTTGTGTCAGGTAAAGCGCAGTTATGATGTTTCAGTGCTGTGTGTGTTTGTGTGTATGTGTGTGTGTGTGTGTGGGGGGGGGGTGGGCGGTCGGCGAATGCATGCAGGGCAGAATTAGTCAAAATTACTATTAATCAAAATACAAAATAGGGCAATCAAATTCTGGGAACATCTAAAAAAATAGCGAGCCTAACTCTTACCATTACAAAGCCCTGCATCATTTTTATGATGAAGTTCCTCATCATACCCAGCTTTGAACCTGAGACATAGTTCAGTACAGTTGTCAAGGAGACATCATCTTCATTGATGTTCATTTAATCCATGATCTCTTGTGTTTGTGTGTGTGTGTGTGTATTTGTGTGTGTGTGTGTGTGTGTGTGTGTGTGTTTGTGTGTATATGTGTGTGTTTTTCAGGTGTTCTTGGCCAGCACGGATGGGGAGTGACTTACACCCCTGAGAGAATCTGTGCCTTAAAGGGGTCTTCAGTAGACATGCGCTGTGTTTACTTTCATCCCACATACCAACCTTACAGAGTGCAGAAAGCATTCTGGTTTATTCGCTGGCGCCCTCCACAGGAGCCTGAAGACCTGTCCCGGGACCCAGAGTACTCTGGTCGTGTGGAGTACCGTGGGAAACAGATCAGTGACTGCACTTTTAGAATAAAACAACTGAGAGAAAGTGATTCACAAACATATCGCTTCAGGTTCCTGACAAACCATGGTGGAAAATGCACGGGCCAACCTGGTGTCTCATTGAGAGTTACAGGTAACCATTTAATGTGATGAGCTCATAGGATTCTTCTCCCATATCTCTGAATGGAAGACTGGGGAAGGGAGGGATGTTTTTACAGTTTTAATTTGTTTGCAGCTCTACAGGTGAGGGTGAATCCTGGCTCAGTGACAGAGGGACAGAGTGTAACACTGACCTGTAACACCACCTGCACTCTGACTGGCAGCCCAGCCTTCAGCTGGTACAGGGACGGGTCTCCTCTGTCCTTCACCACCCAGACACACCAGCTCAGAGCCAGCAGTGAAGATGGAGGCACATACTCCTGTGCTGTAAAAGGATCTGAGCTTCTCCCCTCCCCTGCAGTGGCTCTTAATGTGTACTGTGAGTACAAGAGGCCAGACTCTTTCACACTATTGGTGATGTCATCAACACTGTAGAAATGTTTGACACATCACACAGGTTTCAAAGCATTCAGCCTAAATCTACCGTTAAATTCTACAGATTATCATATGCTGCATGGTCATGTACAGATTTCACTTAAACTGCAACACATGTTTAGTGATTTTATTTATTAGCTGAAACATGAATGCTGGAAATAAATGCATAATTTAATTATTTGAAAGCACTATACGTGTCCAGTTTAGATTCCACCTGAAACTACAAACTCTTCTTCCCTCTTCCAGATCCTCCTAAAAGAGTCTCAGTATCAGTGAGCCCCTCTGGTGAAATTGTGGAGGGCAGTTCAGTGACTCTTACCTGCATTAACCAGGCCAGCCCACCAGTGCAGAGATACATATGGTTTAAGAACACTGGATCTGTTAGCTTAGCGATACTAGAAACAAGATGGAGTCAGAAATACACCATTGAAAAAATCAAATCCTCGGGTGATGGAGAGTACTACTGTGTGGCAAGGAATTCGATTGGCCGAGGCAGATCTCCTGATATACATCTCAATGTGCTGTGTGAGTAATTCTGCACTGTCATTTACAACGGTTTGGATGGGCAGTGTCTTCCATGGAAATACATACTCGTTTGTTTTACTAGCCCGGATACCTTCATTCCTATTATAGTCACATAGCTGCACTGAACACTATTTTCATATGTCAGGATTGTAGCACAAAAGTGATATAGGGCTGGGCAATGTCTATAAAAAATGATACTGTCTCTTTAAACATTGTGGTAAAATATACATTCACTGAGCACAAACACTTCTTCCCTCTTCCAGATCCTCCTAAAGGAGTCTCACTATCAGTGAGCCCCTCTGGTGAAATAGTGGAGGGCAGTTCAGTGACTCTGACCTGCATTAACCAGGCCAACCCACCAGTGCAGAGATACTCCTGGTTTCAGGAGAACAGAGCTGTACCCTCAGAGAGAGGAGGACCAGAGGCCAGCTACACCATTAAACACATCACACAGCAGGATGCTGGAGAGTACTACTGTGAGGCAGGGAATGGGCTTGGGACAAACAGATCTCCTCCTAAACGTCTGGATGTGCAGTGTGAGTGTATCAGCTTCAGACACATGGAGCAGAGAGAAGTCAGTATCTCCTGAGTGTCTGTGGGAAACTTCACAACAGTAAGACACTGAGTCAACCAGTCAAGCTGGCCAGTAGAGGAGAAATCCTGTAGAAATATTACATTAACATGCAATGATGTAAAAGCCAGATCATGCTGACATGTCTTAAGTCATACATGTGTAGTCAGAGTTTGCACAGGGCACTCAAGTTGTTGAAAATGTAATTTCCTGCTCAATTTGTAAACTGGTCATAGCTGGATTTTATGTTTTTTTCTGTTGTTTTCAGATCCTCCTAAGAACATTTCAGTGTTAGTGAACCCTGCTGGGGAAATAGAGGAGGGCAGTTCAGTGACTCTGACCTGCAGCAGCGAGGCCAACCCACCAGTGCAGAGATACACCTGGTTTAAGGAGACTGGAGCTGGAGTCTGGCATGCAGGATCAGGACAGAGTCTCAACTTTTCTAAATTCAGCTACTGGAGCAGTGGACAGTACTACTGTGAGGCAAAGAACACCCACGGAGCCCAGAACTCCCCTGCTCTCCTGCTCACAGCGCAAGGTAAGGCCAGATTTCTGTTTCAATGTTTCTATTGATCTCTAGCAGTTACCTTGTAGGTTGTGAATTTCCCGATGAAAAGGAAAATGATCAGATCACTTTAAAAATGCAGTTAAATGTAAAAGTATTGTGACTATGTACCATGAGGGCTGTGATTCCTACACGGAGCACACAACATGGATGTAAATGTAAAATTAAAGTCTGCCTTTTAACCCTTGCGTAGTCTTGGCTCCTAAGCGGAATTGAATTTTAAACTCTAAATCTATTTTGCATGAAGAAACAACCTGTCATTCATCACAACCTTTCATCAAATTTCAAGTTGAAAAAATAATTTTTCTCTGCTGTTAAACACAGTGGCGGGTCATTTTTTACCTTTAAGACAACACAAGGGTGAACCTCACATTCATGCTTTTATTTCAAATCCAATGTGCTGGAGCACAGAGCCAAAGCAACACAAGTTGAGTCACTGTCCCTACACTTTTACATTGCTTTCACATGGAATTACAATAACACTTTTCATGAACAAACTTTGTCAAGAACCATCCTGGAACAGTGCACAGACCTTCTGCCTGGCACAGAACACACACGGAGCTGCCAATGCAGTCAATATTAAAGGTGAGTAAGCGATGTACAGTAATGTTGTCTGTTATTTTTAGCAAGGGTGATTGTATCTGTTTGGGTGTCTGCTATAAACGACCTGCATATCTGATCTTAGTGTGGTAGTCATAGCAGAGGTGGAAGATCTAGGTTCCAAAACTTAAAGTCCTTCAACTATTGTGTTGCAAAAAAACCCCATGAACTTGGATTTCCTCATCTCAGCTGTCCTTCTGAGATACTTCTGAGAATGTGGATGAAGGTCATTAAAGCATTCATTAATAACTTTAATTTAAAACCTAAAGTTTTACCCGATGTATCAGTGTGATGGAGGGGCTGGGCGGATAGCCAGAAGCGATCGAGGGTGAAAGCCTCCTAAACGAACACGCGGGCGTGATCGTCACTAAATACCCCGAGGTAACACGAAATGAGGGATACGCAGGCACTAGAAGGACTTTCTTTTGATTATTATTTTAAGGAAACAGAAAAGAAGCTAAAAATGGCTAAGCGAAAATAAAACTACCCTTTTAAAAACAGGGCGAATGACCCAACCAAAAGCAGTGCCAAACAATTATGCACCGGCGGTCACAGACCGAGGAGAGAAAATAAAAATACAACCTAGCGATAAAAAACTAGGCAAGAAAATAAAACCTTGAGTCGCAGCTCGGGACCAAAACACAAACCAAAATACATACCGGAGGACAACGTCCTCCAACCACCGGCTCACACGAGCCCAAAAAAACAAAACCCTTGAGGAAGATGTCAGCGAAAGAAACACCAGCTGAACACCTTCCTTACCTTCTCTGAATTTCTCTCTAGTTATAGAGACTAGAGACCACACACAATCACGATACCTGACTCTCAGTGGCAGAGTCTACCTGTGCGTTACCAGCTTAGTGCGAACGGTTGAACACCAAAGCACTGAAGGATAGTCAGTGCCGGTCTTAAATACCCTTAAGGGAGGTAATTCCCCTGGCGCTAACGAGGAACAGATGGAGCCAATGATCTCAGGCCCTCTGGTGGTCACAGTGGGAATAACCTCCCACCATGACAATCAGGGACACATCCAAACTGATGCCAGTGGTCTCTGATTACTTGGTGGCCCCTCACCAGTGCGAACACATCTCAGTAACACTGCACATTTGTTTGTATTTCATGAATGTATTTCAGACAAACTGCAGGCTGTTTGCCTCTCTTTGGTTCACACATCCAAGAGACCGACAGTACATCTCCACCATTTTGATTATATTTTTGGGGAAATTTGAGTATGCATGCCCATATCTGGTTCTCGTGCTGGTCGACAGCCCTAACTTAGATTTAATAATATTATTATTATGCCTAGCGTCATCCTTCTAGCCTTGTTGTTTACACTTTTGAATTGTAGTCTCTGCTGTATTCCTACACATACATGTAAATGCTATGTCTGTTTACTTCCAGCAGGGGATTGGACAGAACTTGTGTGTGCAGTTGTTGGAAGCATAGTGACTCTTGCACTCATAGCTGTTATTATGTGGACGAGGTAAGTGTTCACAATGTGGAAAACATCTGGAAATCAATCATCACTCAGAACACGTGTAATTAAAAGTTTGCATTAAACCGAGAGATTTGTAGTGATTTTAAAGATTCCCTGTTTAATTCAGAGGACTAGGTCGGAATGTTACAGCGAGACGCCATCTTGAATATCAGTCACTTCTCTCCCCCAGCCTTTATAGTCCACAATCTGTTAAAATTATAATTATAATTGCATTCCTGGTACACCGGTTCTTCGAGTGATTCTGTGATGCATGACTCAGTTCTGGGGGATCAGCAAGGGGTTGTGTGGCCACTCAGATGTAGGGGCCATGGTTAGTTGGCCAGGTAAAAAGAGCAATGTGGACCAGGATACTTTGATTAACAGCTGTACCTTTGGAAAAGTGCCATGGAAACGTTACTGACAGTGAATCAGGACCTCATTTCAACTTCCCAGCTGAAGAGCAGCACTTTCACAGTGCCAGTCACCAAGAATGTGCACTGGATTTAATCAGGTTCAGATAGAAGAGTGCCCTCTACTGGCCCACCAACACACCTTCAAGCAGCAGCCATTTTCTCTCAAAGTATCACATACTGTGCCAAAACACAATCTGCTACACACACACACACACACACACACACACACACACACACACACACATACACACACACACACACTCCAATAACACCACTACTGCACACACTTACAGAATATAACCCTGCTACACACACACTCCTATAACACTGCTACACACAGTATATAACCCTGCTACATACACACACTCCTATAACACTGTTAAACACAGTATATAACCCTGCTACACACACACTCCTATAACACTGCTACACACAGTATATAACCCTGCTACACACACACACACACACACACACACACACACACACACACACACACACACATTCCAATAACACCACTACTGCACACACTTACAGAATATAACCCTGCTACATACACACACTCCTAAAACACTGTTAAACACAGTATATAACCCTGCTACACACACACTCCTGTAACACTGTTACACACAGTATATAACCCTGCTACACACACACTCACACTCCTATAACACCCTTACACACAGTATTACCCTGCTACACACACACACACACACACACACACACACTCCTATAACACCCTTACACACAGTATAACCCTGCTACACACACACACACACTCATAACTCATGTACATGCACATGAGTTCTCTGTCATTGTATGGGAAGATGTTGTGTGTAAGCGCATCTGCTAAATGAATGCAATGTGCTGACTATGATGTAGGCACTGTGTAGTTTAGGCTGTGGCACGGTTCACATGTAATGAGTCATGTGTTCCTACCTCTATTGCTCACATACTGAGGCCATTTTTGCAGTTTCTGTCTGGGATTAACAATTTAACATGATGCATCATTTTATGTGTTCTCTTTACATATGGAAATATCCTTTTATTATATGTAGTGTAGTTTGTGTTAGTATCTTTTAACAGACTGTTGAGTCTTCATTTTACATTGCTTTGATTTATTGACTCAGTTCTTACATGTTCTGATTTTACCAATTTAAGATAATCTTTTAGTTTTAAATATGTTGCTTGATTGTGCATAGTGATGTATTATGGTTTGTTTAAGCATTGTAAAGAACTGTAAACCTCTGGTCTCTATGAATAAAGTTTATTATTATTTGCGAACATTATAAAGCCTTCATGTTTTGCCTGCAAAAAAACAAAACAAAAAAAAAAACCTAACACTGGGACGCTATGCTTAGAGGCGGGGGCTTGCCAGCTTGGAGGGCAGTAATTGGTGAATACTTTCTAATGGGAATGAAAGTATCAAAAAGCACAGCCGCCAAATAAATCCACACAATCCGTATGAAGAAAATGTGCATTTAAACGAGCCTTTTGTAATTCCACGTAGCGACAGCACAAAGATACACTTGTTTGCTTCAGCACGGGCCACTTTGTATCCGGAACAAATCAAATAACAGACTTCAGTTAGTTGGTGCTAACCAGCCAATCAGAACAGTGGTTCGTTCAGGTCAATGAGCCTTAAAGACACAGTCACTAAGACAGCCTGTTTTTGGTAATGCTCATGAGAGGTGCTGGAGAATGGACATTTAAAACTGCATAGAGAAAACCACCAAACACCACCATATCAGGACCTAAAATATAACACTGGACATACACAAAATGGGACCTTTAAAATATTTTTATTGAACTGTAATGCTCTTGTGGCTATATTCTGTATTGATTTTCATTCTTGGGTACTAATACGGAATAATGATATTGCTTTATTTATATATACACAGTGAGCACTTTATTAGGTTAAACCTGTAAACCAGTGCATTAGTACAAATATCTAATCATGTACACTGAGCAACTTCATGCATAAAAGCATGCATGGTCAAGAGGTTCCTTTCTCACCACCTGCTCCACTCAGCTCCTTGTCCAAGCAATGGTCCTGTCCCGCCTGAACTATTGCAACTCTCTGCTGGCTGGCCTTCCAGCATCTGCCATCAGACCCTTACAACTGATCCAGAATGCATCAGCCCGTCTGGTATTCAATGTTCCCAGACATTCACATGTCACCCCCCTGCTCAGCAGCCTCTACTGGCTGCCTGTTATGGCTCGCATCAAATTTAAAACTTTGGTGCTCGCGTACCAGGCAGTTACGGGATCAGCCCCTGAATATATTCAATCACTTATCAAGACCTATACACCAGCTAGACCCCTCCGTTCTGCCACTTTGTGCCGTCTGGCGCCTCCCCCTCGCCACACCTGCACTTCTCGCCCAGGACTGCTGTCTGTCCTGGCCCCACGGTGGTGGAATGACCTCCCGGTGGATGTCAGAACTGCAGAGTCTCCGACCTCTTTCAAGCGCAGACTGAAGACTAATTTCTTCAGGCTACACCTTTCCCTCCCCAACTCACCACCATGATTAGCCTTATATGTGCCATAGACTGAAATGTCCACTAATACAGTTGTATAGATATTGTTGATTTTTGTATTAGCTATTGTATTGTTGTACTCGGGGTATTCTAGCTGCCAACTGTGGTATGCTAGTTTGGTAGTTGATGTATTTTTCAAGTTTTCCGATTATATCTGTATGGTTACACTACGACTTGGAACTGTACTGTCCTCTCAGGTCCTCTTCGCACTTGTACTTTTGTTTGATTTGCACTTCATTGTACGTCGCTCTGGATGAGAGCGTCTGCTAAATGCCTTGTAATGTAAAGTAAATGTAATGAGGTTCAGTTGTTGTTCATACCAAACCTCAGAATGGGGAAGAAATGTGATCTCAGTGGCTCTGACCGTGGAATGATTGTTGGTGCCTGCCGAGGTGGTTAGAGTATCTCAGAAACTGCTGATCTCCTGGGATTTTAACGCGCAACAGTCATGAGAGTTTACAGAATGTGAATACCTAATAAAGTGCTCACTGAGTGTTCATTGTATTACATGTATTTTGGAAAATGCAACACTATGAATAAAGCTTATAATTCCTTTTCTTAATTGTAGGGCCTTCATGTTTTGAACTGCATCACACCTTTAATTCATGCAGAGAGAAGTTAACTTCCTCTGTGGTCTGTGGTCAGGCGCTTCACGTCTGACATGAAGGGTGACATGGCTCAGGCAGTAAGAGCAGTTGTCTGGCAGTCGGAGGGTTGCCGGTTTGATCCCCCACCCGGAATGTGCCGAAGTGTCCCTGAGCAAGACACCTGACCCCTAAATGCTCCTGACGAGCTGGTCGGTGCCTTGCATGGCAGCCAATCGCCATTGGTGTGTGAGTGTGTGTATGAATGGGTAAATGAGAAGCATCAATTTTACAGTGTTTTGGATAAAGGCGCCATATAAATGCCAGCCATTTACCATTAATCATGAAGCCATTCCACCCACAGCCACACAGAGCCCACCACTCCCAGTCCCTCACTGCACCCCACTCACTGGGCACAAGAGTACTATCACCTAATATAAAACATGCACCCTGCTCTCACTCAGACACAGAGCCCAGCAGAGCCCCTCACTGGGCACAAGAGTACTGTCACCTAATATAAAACCTGCACCCTGCTCTCACTCAACACAGAGCCCAGCAGAGCCCCTCACTGGGCACAAGAGTACTATCACCTAATATAAAACATGCACCCTGCTCTCACTCAGACACAGAGCCCAGCAGAGCCCCTCACTGGGCATAAGAGTACTATCACCTAATATAAAACATGCACCCTGCTCTCACTCAGACACAGAGCCCAGCAGAGCCCCTCACTGGGTACAAGAGTACGGTGGCCCAGAAGGACATTCTTCGCTCTCAGAACTGTTTACACAATGTGATCAGCAGCTCTTATTAACATCCATCCATCCTTCCATCATCATCATAACCTGCTTATCCTGAACAGGGTCACGGTGGGGCTGGAGCCTATCCCAGCATACATTGGGCGAAAGGCAGGAATACACCCTGGACAGGTCGCCACCCTGGACTCATACCCACAGGCAATTTAGACTGTCCAATCAGCCTAGCCTGCATGTCTTTGGACTGTGGAAGGGAACTGGAGTACAAAATGAAATATATGACATAGATGTACGTGTTTTTGTGTGTACAGAATACACTCAGTGACCACTTTCTTAGGTGCACCTTTCTAGAATTGATTTTGGATTTTCTGGTTTGTGGTCTCTGCCTGGTTTTTGGACTGTTTTGAATTTTTGTATATGTGCCTTTGCTTGTTTGGACATTCTCCTGGTTTTTTAAACTCTGCCTTGTGTTTTTGATTACTCTTCTGATTACCCCGTATGTACCCATCCTCCTCCATTACAACAAGTGCCTGTCCCTGGATTACGTTTTGGAACTGCCCCTTGGTTATTAAACGCCTGCCATTTTTCACATTATCCCAGAGTCTGCTCATGATTATTCTGTCCCGA
This sequence comes from Conger conger, assembly GCF_963514075.1. Classification (NCBI taxonomy): domain Eukaryota; kingdom Metazoa; phylum Chordata; class Actinopteri; order Anguilliformes; family Congridae; genus Conger; species Conger conger. The sequence goes on along the minus strand of NC_083760.1, from coordinate 91,123,801 downwards.
GTGCCGATAGACTACTCGCTAAGGTGCTTGTAGTCTAGTGGCTAAGGTGCCTATAGATTACTGGCTAAAGTGCTTGTAGTCTAGTGGATAAGGTGCATATAAACTACTGGCTAAGGTGCTTGTAGTCTAGTGGCTAAGGTGCCTATAAAATGCTGGCTAAGGTGCTCTTAGTCTAGTGGCTAAGGTGCCTATAAACTACTGGTTAAGGTGCTTCTAGTCCAGTGGCTAAGGTGATGCCTTGATGGCTGATGACTAGGACCTGGAAGGTTGGTGGTGCAAGCCCTGGTGTAGCCACAGTAAGATGGAAAATATGTCCAGTAAATAACTGCAATGTGAAAATGAACAGGAACTTTCTGCTGAACATTCCCATCCTTTCCCTGCCTGTTCTTCACCCTGCAGGGGAATAACAGCCCCGTGGATGACAACACAGCAGGGATGCCAGTGAGCCACACTGAACCCCAGGGTACAGACAGAGGCAACGGGGAAGGTCCCCTCTACTCTGACCGCAATGCGGAGAGTCTAGATCAGCTAATGAATAAACCACGTTACAAAGACAGTAGTTCAAATATGCCTTCCGCTTTTTACTGGTCCGGCTGACCAAGAATTTCCACAGTAGGGCCAATACATTCACCTTCGTTATCTGACTCCATTTAAGATATAATTTAGAAATTTGGGTTTGAAACATACGCAAACCTCGGGAGTGATTACACTCGACTCTTACCTGCGCCACCATTACTCAATATATGCTCCCGGGATTAGCATTATTGCTGAATCTCAGTTCGGCGGAGAAACTCAGAGGTTGAGGGTCTAGCCAACACAATACATGCACTGTATTGACATGATAGTTGCGAGCCCAGGTCGGCGAGCATTTAGAGGGCTCCTCAGAGCTAACTTGACAAGAACCGGCGTTGAAATGCCCATGGGTTCCCTTCGCATCAAATTACAAGAGCCATGCACCACCAATCCTTTGGGCCGAACTTGGCTGCCTTTCCCAGCTTGGAAACACCACTAAAGTAACAAGCCACTGATCAGTTGGTCTTTGGTCAATATTGTCCCCCTAAGTATTCAGTCGTAATTTAGGCTGAAAAAGGTACAAGATGAATTAGAGTCATGGAGATCACGCAAGTTACAAGCAAAATAATTTATTCGCAGACAGGTAGGTTATTAGCTTTAGAATACCAATAGTCAATTACAAAATACACAAATTAAGAATAGAGATAGAGTAAATAATCATACCTAGTCTGCTTTGGCGACACACAAACAGAGAATGTACCTATAGAACGTGCATAGTGTGGGAAGCCGGTTACGGTCTTCCCTATACATACACACACATACATATACATACACAGAATCTGCAGTGTGGGAAGTCGATTGCGATCTTCCGCTGATACACATACATATACGTACAATATGCCGTGTGGGAAGTCGAATGCGATCTTCCTGATTCATACATATACGTACAATATGCCGTGTGGGAAGTCGAATGCGATCTTCCCAGATTGGTCAGTCTCCCTTACTTTTATGCCAAATCATATGTTTGAACCAGGCAGCAGTGCCATAAATCAACCTGGAGGGGTGGTCAAATCTGGAATTTAGACCCCCACCCTTGGGGGTTGTTAAGTAGGGAAAATGAGATGATTCCCAGAGAGGACATGTCGGTTTTCCCTTGAGTTACTGAAACTATGGTTTATTAAACTCCATTTGGTATGAAATGTATCTCATCCGATTCCTTGATTTTACCGGATCACATCCATACCAAACAGATTACCCTTATGTTTTATTATGTTGCAGTTATCATGAAACTTCCATCCTGATTATCCATTTTACATGCAATTCCTGTTACCATTACATAAGACATAATGCAATAATACAAGGATCACATGGGCAATGTTTTCAAGGTTTTACTGGGTCTATTTACTATCTCAACACCAGTTTTGAATATTTAATCTAGGAGAGCAGTCAAATGAGGGCGCTGTGGCATTGTCCGGAGTCTTTCCCCTTGGAAGTGACCAGGTATGGGGTCACGGGAGAGGTCACCAATGTTCTGGAGCACACTCTCTTCCCTGTGACCTAACTGCCCTGAAACCACTCATACAACTTCCCCTTATCTCCTTCGGTGCCGATGGCCTGAACCTCCCCAAAGGTAGTCCAAACAGTATTGTCCTCTGCTCCTTTGACACATACCAGAAGCCCCAGCTCTCAGGTTCCTCACAAATGGCAGCCCTTCCTAAGTCCCACTTTGCCTTTGGATACCCAGGGTCGAAGGGCTGACTGTGGGTTGAGATGTGTTCTGTAAGGAGAGGGTCAGATGTTGGATGGTCATGGGGAAATGTTACGGCGGGGAGGACAGAGGAACCAGAAGCAGACACAGGGGTGTGGAAAATGGCAAGTTTACTCACAGGTGATGGGGCAGACAGAGCGTAGTCACAAAACAAGCCAAGGTCAAAATCCAGGGGGTCAGTCCAAACAGGCAGAGGTACAGAATTCCACAAAACACAAAGAATAGTCCAGGGAAGCAGGCAGGGGTCAAAACGGGAAAACCAGATAAGCAGATAACCAAGTGCAAGGACTCAAGGGCAAGGGCAAGGGCAAGGGCAAGGGCAAGGGCAAGGAAACAAGGAGGCTAGAACTTGGGGAAGGAATCAAGGGCTCGGGAACAGAAACAGGACAAGACAAACTAGCAACGTGCAACTGAAAAGGACAGGTATAAATACACAGGGGAATGAGACAAACTAGGCGGGGCATGGGAGTGAGGGCGGTCTAACAAATAAACATCAGGTGAGACACATGAAAGGGTAATGGGACAATAACGAGGGGGAAAACAAAAACGCGGACTGGATTCACAAAGACACACCTGTAAAACAAACGGCTCTGGACTAGAGAGTAGACAATGCATAGATTGAAGACGTAGTGATAGTTAAGAGGCAGGTGCGAACACTTCGCTGAAACAAACGAGTAATAAGGGATAGCATAGGAAGGCGGAGTTATAGAACAGCGCAGAAATGCTAAGAGATGCGTGAGTGAGTTAGTAACGTGAATATTTCTAAACTACCCAATAAAAGTGATTGTTAGTTAGTTAGACAGACAGTAAGTGTATTAATCGGATTAGTACTGTACAAAACCTAGATTAGTAGTGGTTAGTAAGAATAGTGCTTTACAACATTTAACTATCAAGAAAAAGCAGGAAGTAAGAATCGCGAGTTTAGAAAAAATGTTGAACCCCGAAAACTACCGTAACCACCCGAATAGTGGGGCACGCAGACAGGGGAGTGACTCGACTGGAAAACATTCAGACGCAGACATAACAGGGGAGGACGAGTGCAAAGACTAATGAAAATAAACAGAACCAGACATGAAATATGAAAAATAATAAATTACAAGAATAAATAATACTAAACAATGATACACTAACACACAGAACACAGGAACATAACAGGAAAAGGTTGCAAGATATTATATCTATGAATGATGTAGTTTTCATGATAACTGCATTATGCTGTCAATAGGTATTTGTACATCTAATGGTAATATACCTTTCGGATAAACCTGATTTGGGTGAATAAAAGGAAAGGAGACAAAACCCCAGATTGCTTGGATTCCTCTCCTTATCTCCAAAATCCAGGCCTTCGTTCTTGACCCTAAAAATGGGTCACCCATCTGGAATTTACAGCCAAACTCCCGCCAGTGAGACCCTGGTCAGGGAGCTAAAACAAATGACTTCTACAGAGACAGCTTTTGCCCAGTTTTCCCTCTGCTCCTGGATGGTTATGATATCAAAGGTAGACTGTTACAAAAACTAGAGCATTACACCAGTCGCACTGAACCAATCAGAATAACACCAAACATTCTGTATTCTGTATTCTGACCTGGGATTATCATGAAACATCTTAATGCCGTCTCGAGCATTCCTGTGCTCAAACCCGGCAAAGAATGTGAGAGGGCCCAGGAAGGCTCCTCCAGGAGCCCTTCTCTAGCTCTCCCCCACAGGCATGGGGGCCAAAAGGTGGGGGCTAACAATGTGTGCTCCGGGAGGGGGAAGCCAGCAAGCTGACCAGCGCATGAGACCAAATGTTAATGATTTCCGGCTTACAAGGGTGTTGCTGAAATAAAAAAATAAAAAGAATGAAGTATAAATGACAGCTCTGTGCTGTTTGCATGGCTGTACTCTGTGTATTGTTAATAAAATAAAAAACTATCACTTAAAATAAAAAATGCACATTGGCCACAATCAGGCACAAAGCAAATCACTGAAGGTGTTTTCTTCTGTGCATTCAGTTTATAAAAAAGTAAAAGTACGGAAGGGCTGCGGCAGCCAGAAGCTGAGCTCATTCTATATTTATATTTACTGGAACTACTTTCTTCACACCTTCAGTCCTGCTGCTCTGTCAGTCAGGCTGTTTTACTTTCATTTAGCAAATCACTTTGGCACAAGAATTGAAAACTTGGATCAAATTTACAAAGAAAGCATTTACTGGTGAGAAATTATTGAATAACTGTAAAAACTGTCTGTTTATTCCAGACAAATATCAGTGTATTTGTGTAAGTGTCAGGTTTGGGGGACAGAGGAACGAAGCGCAGACTCAGGGGTTCTGAGAAATGGCAGGTTTAATGAAGGCAGGCAGATAAGGGGCAGGCAGAGCATGATCCAAACAGGCAAAGTTCAACTGTGTGCTGTGTGCTCTTGTGTACAATGAGAGTATAGAGAATGCTCACACAGTGTAACAGCACAATAACTCACTGTGTGCTCTTGTGTAGAATCTGTTACAATGAGAGTATAGAGAATACTCACACAGTGTAACAGCACAATAACTCACTGTGTGCTCTTGTGTAGCATCTGTTACAATGAGAGTATAGAGAATACTCACACAGTGTAACAGCACAATAACTCACTGTGTGCTCTTGTGTAGCATCTGTTACAATGAGAGTATAGAGAATACTCACACAGTGTAACAGCACAATAACTCACTGTGTGCTCTTGTGTAGCATCTGTTACAATGAGATTATAGAGAATACTCACACAGTGTAACAGCACAATAACTCACTGTGTGCTCTTGTGTAGCATCTTTTACAATGAGACTATAGAGAATACTCACACAGTGTTCTTCCCTGCCATTCATTTTTACAGTGTAAAATAATAACTCATATCTGTATTCGTGTCTCATATATCTGATGCAGCCATGCTCTTCAACTCCTTCGTAGCCCTCCTGTCTGTGTCAGGTAAAGTGCTCGTTAAAGTTTTTTTTTTTAATGCAGTTATGATGTTTCAGTGTGTGCCAACGTCTTAGGGACAGTGAGTGACAAGGAGCACAAAATAAGTAAATAAATAAATAAATATGTATCAATATAAATATATTGAGTTTTTTCCCCTACATAAGTAGTTATTTTTCTAATGTATGGTTAGTGTTCATTTGTTTCTAGTCTTTCATGTTAAATATTGTTCAGTATTAAATGGATGTTTATATATAGATGCTTTTGCAAAACAAAATGTCATGTTCTGTCATGCCAATAAAGCAACTTGAATTGAATGGAAAGAGCAAGAGAGCGAGAGGGAGAGAGAGAGAAAGACAGACAGAGAGACAGAGAGAGAGGGAGAGAGAGAATTTTAGATTTTTTCTGATGAAGTTCCTCTTCACACCCAGCTTTGAACCTGAGATAGACTTCAGTACAGTTGTTATGAAGTCAAAATCTTCATTTATATCAATTTAATCCTTGATCTGTAATGAGTTGTGTTTGTGTGTGTGTGTATGTTTGTGTGTGTGTGTGTGTGTGTGTTTTTCAGGTGTTCTTGGCCAGTACAGATGGAGAGTGACTTACACCCCTGAGAGAATCTGTGCCTTAAAGGGGTCTTCAGTAGACATGCGCTGCGCTTACTTTCATCCCACATATTATGATGAATATTATCGACAATATTATTACCAACCTTACAGAGAATTCTTGTTTATTTTCAAGAACCATCCACAGGACCTGTCCCTGGACCCAGAGTACTCTGGCCGTGTGGAGTACCGTGGGAATCAGATCAGTGTCTGCACTTTTAGAATAAAACAACTGAGATAAAGTGATTCACAAACATATCGCTTCAGGTTCCTGACTAACCATGGTGGAAAATATACTGGCCGACCTGGTGTCTCATTGACAGTCACAGGTAACCATTTTATGCTATGAGCTCATAGGATTCTTCTCCCATATCTATGAATGGAAGACTGGGGAAGGGAGGGATGTTTTTACAGTTTTAATTGGTTTGCAGCTCTACAGGTGAGGGTGAATCCTGGCTCAGTGACAGAGGGACAGAGTGTAACACTGATCTGTAGCACCACCTGCACTCTGACTGGCAGCCCAGCCTTCATCTGGTACAGGGACGGGTCTCCTCTCTCCTTCACCACCCAGACACACCAGCTCACAGCCAGCAGTGAAGATGTTACACACAGTATATAACCCTGCTACACACACACACACACACACACACACACACACACACACTCCTATAACACCCTTACACACAGTATAACCCTACTACACACACACACACACACACACTCCTATAACACCCTTACACACAGTATATAACCCTGCTACACACACACACACACTCCTATAACACCCTTACACACAGGATAACCCTGTTACACATACACACACACACACACACACACACACACACATTCCTATAACACCCTTACACACAGTATAACCCTACTACACACACACACACTCCTATAACACCCTTACACACAGTATAACCCTGCTACACACACACACACACACACACACACTCCTATAACACCCATACACACAGTATTACCCTGCTACACACACACACACACTCCTATAACACCCTTACACACAGTATAACCCTGCTACACACACACACACACTCCTATAACACCCTTACACACAGTATAACCCTGCTACACACACACTCCTATAACACTGTTACACACAGTTTATAACCCTGCTACACACACACACACACACACACTCCTATAACACCCTTACACACAGTATAACCCTGCTACACACACACACACACACTCCTATAACACCCTTACACACAGCATTACCCTGCTACACACACACACACACTCACTCCTATAACACCCTTACACACAGTATAACCCTGCTACACACACACACACACACACACACACTCCTATAACACCCTTACACACAGTATTACCCTGCTACACACACACACACAGTCCTATAACACCCTTACACACAGTATAACCCTGTTACACACACACACACACACACACACACACACACACTCCTATAACACCCTTACACACAGTATAACCCTGCTACACACACACACACTCATAGCTCATGTACATGCACATGAGTTCTCTGTCATTGTATGGGAAGATGTTCTGTGTAAGCGCATCTGCTAAATGAATGCAATGTGCTGACTATGATGTAGGCACTATGTAGTTTAGGCTGTGGCATGGTTCACCTGTAATGAGTCATGTGTTCCTCTCTCTATTGCTCACATACTGAGGCCATTTTTGCAGTTTCTGTCTGGGATTAACAATTTGACATGATGCATCATTTTATGTGTTCTCTCTACATATGCAAATATCCTTTGATTATATGTACTGATGTATGATAGTTTATCTTTTAAAACACATTGCTTTGTTTTATTGACTCAGTTGTTACATGTTCTTATTTTACTCATTTAAGATTATCTTAAATTTTTGAATATGTTGCTTGATTGTGCATAGTGATATATTATGGTTTGTTTAAGCATTGTAAAGAACTGTAAACCTGAATAAAGTTTTTTATTTGCGAATATTATAAAGCCTTCATGTTTTGCCTGCAAAAAAAACTTCAAAAAAAAAACCTGAACACTGGGACGCTATGCTTAGAGGCGGGGGCTTGCCAGCTTGGAGGGCAGTAATTGGTGAATATTTTCTAATGCGAATGAAAGTATCAAAAAGCACAGCCGCCAAATAAATCCACACAATCCGTATGAAGAAAATGTGCATTTAAACGAGCCGTTTGGAATTCCACGTAGCGACATCACAACGATACGCTTGTTTGCTTCAGCTCGGTCCACCTTGTAACCGGAACAAATCAAATAACAGACTTCAGTTCGTTGGTGCTAACCAGCCAATCAGAACAGTGGTTCATTAAGGTCAATGAACCTTAAAGACACAGTCACTAAAACAGCCTGTTTTTGGTAAAGCTCATGAGAAGTGCTGGAGAATGGACATTTAAAACTGCATAGAGAAGACCACCAAACCCCACCATATCAGGACCTAAAATATAACACTGGAAAATACACAAAATGGGACCTTTAAAATATTGTATTTAACTGTAATGCTCATGTGGCTATATTCTGTCTTGATTTTCATTCTTGGGTACCAATACGGAATAATGATATTGCTTTGTTTATATATACACAGTGAGGACTTTATTAGGTTAAACCTGTAAACCAGTGCATTAGTACAAATATCTAATCATGTACACTGAGCAACTTCATGCATAAAAGCATGCATGGTCAAGAGGTTCCTTTCTCAGCTGCTTGTCCAAGCAATGGTCCTGTCCCGCCTGGACTATTGCAATTCTCTGCTGGCTGGCCTTCCAGCATCTGCCATCAGACATCCAGAATGCTGCAGCCTGTCTGGTATTCAATGTTCCCAGACATTCACATGTCACCCCCCTGCTCAGCAACCTCTACTGGCTGCCTGTTATGGCTCGCATCATATTTAAAACTTTGGTGCTCGCGTACCAGGCAGTTACGGGATCAGCCCCTGAATATATTCAATCACTTATCAAGACCTATACACCAGCTAGACCCCTCCGTTCTGCCACTTCGTGCCGTCTGGCGCCTCCCCCTCGCCACACCTGCACTTCTCACCCAGGACTGCTGTCTGTTCTGGCCCCACGGTGGTGGAATGACCTCCCGGTGGATGTCAGAACTGCAGAGTCTCTGACCTCTTTCAAGCGCAGACTGAAGACTCATTTCTTCAGGCTACACCTTTCCCTCCCTAACTCACCACCATGATTAGCCTTATTTGTGCCATAGACTGTAATGTCCACTAATACAGTTGTATAGATATTGTTGATTTTTGTATTAGCTATTGTATTGTTGTACTCGGGGTATTCTAGCTGCCAACTGTGGTATGCTAGTTTGGTAGTTGATGTATTCTTCAAGTTTTCCGATTATATCTGTATGGTTACACTAGGACTTGGAACTGTACTGTCCTCTCAGGTCCTCTTCGCACTTGTACTTTTGTTTGATTTGCACTCCATTGTACATCGCTCTGGATGAGAGCGTCTGCTAAATGCCTTGTAATGTAAAGTAAATGTAATGAGGTTCAGTTGTTGTTCATACCAAACCTCAGAATGGGGAAGAAATGTGATCTCATAATAATAAAGTGCTCACTGAGTGTTCATTGTATTACATGTATTTTGGAAAATGCAACACTATGAATAAAGCTTATAATTCCTTTTCTTAATTGTAGGGCCTTCATGTTTTGAACTGCATCACACCTTTAATTCATGCAGAGAGAAGTTAACTTCCTCTGTGGTCTGTGGTCAGGCGCTTCACGTCTGACATGAAGGGTGACATGGCTCAGGCAGTAAGAGCAGTTGTCTGGCAGTCGGAGGGTTGCCGGTTTGATCCCCCACCCGGAATGTGTCGAAGTGTCCCTGAGCAAGACACCTGACCCCTAAATGCTCCTGATGAGCTGGTCGGTGCCTTGCATGGCAGCCAATCGCCATTGGTGTGTGAGTGTGTGTATGAATGGGTAAATGAGAAGCATCAATTGTACAGCGTTTTGGATAAAGGCGCCATATAAATGCCAACCATTTACCATTTATCATGAAGCCATTCCACCCACAGCCACACAGAGCCCAGCAGGGTCCCTCACTGGGCACAAGAGTACTATCACCTAATATAAAACATGCACCCTGCTCTCACTCAGACACAGAGCCCAGCAGAGCCCCTCACTGGGTACAAGAGTACGGTGGCCCAGAAGGACATTCATTGCTCTCAGAACTGTTTACACGATGTGATCAGCAGCTCTTATTAACATCCATCCATCTATCCATCATCATCATAACCTGCTTATCCTGAACAGGGTCACGGTGGGGCTGGAGCCTATCCCAGCATACATTGGGCGAAAGGCAGGAATACACCCTGGACAGGTCGCCACCCTGGACTCATACCCACAGGCAATTTAGACTGTCCAATCAGCCTAGCCTGCATGTCTTTGGACTGTGGGAGGGAACTGGAGTACAAAATGAAATATATGACATAGATGTACGTGTTTTTGTGTGTACAGAATACACTCAGTGACCACTTTCTTAGGTGCTTAGAATTGATTTTGGATTTTCTGGTTTGTGGTCTCTGCCTGGTTTTTGGACTGTTTTGAATTTTTGTATATGTGCCTTTGCTTGTTTGGACATTCTCCTGGTTTTTTAAACTCTGCCTTGTGTTTTTGATTACTCTTCTGATTACCCCATATGTACCCGTCTGCCTCCATTACAACAATTGCCTGTCCCTGGATTACATTTTGGATCTGCCCCTTGGTTATTAAACGCCTGCCATTTTTCACATTATCCCTGAGTCTGCTCATGATTATTCTGTCCCGAGTGCCGATAGACTACTCGCTAAGGTGCTTGTAGTCTAGTGGCTAAGGTGCCTATAAACTACTGGCTAAGGTGCTTGTAGTCTAGTGGCTAAGGTGCCTATAAACTGCTGGCTAAGGTGCTTCTAGTCTAGTGGCTAAGGTGATGCCTTGATGGCTGATCACTAGGACCTGGAAGGTTGGTGGTTCAAGCCCTGGTGTAGCCACAGTAAGATGAAAAATATGTCCAGTAAATCACTGCAATGTGAAAACGCGAACCTCGGGAGTGATTACACTCGACTCTTACCTGCGCCACCATTACTCAATATATGCTCCCGGGATTAGCATTATTGCTGAATCTCAGTTCGGCGGAGAAACTCAGAGGCTGAGGGTCTAGCCAACACAATACATGCACTGTATTGACATGATAGTTGCGAGCCCAGGTCGGGGTGCATTTAGAGGGCTCCTTAGAGCTAATTTGACAGGAACCAGCGTAGAAATGCCCTTGGGTTCCCTTCGCATTAAATTACAAGAGCCATGCACCACCAATCCTTTGGGCCGAACTTTGCTGCCTTTCCCAGCTTGGAAACACCACTAAAGTAACAAGCCACTGATCAGTTGGTCTTTGGTCAATATTGTCCCCCTAAGTATTCAGTCGTAATTTAGGCTGAAAAAGGTACAAGATGAATTAGAGTCATGGAGATCACGCAAGTTACAAACAAGATTATTTATTCGCAGACAGGTAGGTTGTTAGCTTTAGAATACTTCCTTGCTTTTATGCCAAATCACATGTTTGAACCAGGCGGCAGTGCCATAAATCACCCTGGAGGGGTGGTCAAATCTTGAATTTAGACCCCCCACCCTTGGGGGCTGTTATGAGGGAAATTGAGATGATTCCCAGAGCGGACATGTAGGTTTTCCCTCCCATCTGATTCCTTGATTTTACTGGATCACATCCATACCAAACAGATTACCCTTGTGTTTTATTATGTTGCAGTTATCATGAAACTTCCCTCCTGATTATCCATTTTACATGCAATTCCTGTTACCATTACAAGACATAATGCAATAATACAAGGATCACATGGGCAATGTTTTCAAGGTTTTACCGGGTCTATTTACTATCTCAACAGCAGTTTTGAATATTTAATCTAAGAGAGCAGTCACTGGTGTAATGACAGCAGTGCCCAAATGAGGGCACTGTGGCATTATGTCTTTCCCCTTGGAAGTGACCAGGTATGGGGTCACGGGAGAGGTCACCAATCTTCTGGAGCGCACTCTCTTCCCTGTGACCTAACTGCCCTTAAGCCACTCTTACAACTTCCCCTTATCTCCTTTGGCGCCGATGGCCTGAAACTCCCCAAAGGTAGTCCAAACAGTATTGTCCTCTGTTCCTTTGACACATACCAGAAGCCCCAGCTCTCAGGTTCCTCACAAATGGCAGCCCTTCCTGAGTCCCACTTTGCCTTTGGATACCCAGGGTCAAAGGGCTGACTGTGGGTTGAGATGTGTTCTGTAAGGAGAGGATCAGATGTCAGATGGTCATGGGGAAAAGGTTGCAAGATATTATATCTATGAATGATGATAGTGTTTTCATGATAACTGCATTATGCTGTAAATATGTATTTGTACCTCTCATGGTAATATACCTTTCGGATAAACCTGATTTGGGTGAATTAAAGGAAAGGAGACAAAACTCCAGATTGCTTGGTTTCTTCTCCTTATCTCCAAAATCCAGGCCTTTGTTCTTGACCCTAAAAATGGGTCACCCATCTGGAATTTACAGGCAAACTCCCACCAGTGAGACCTTGGTCAGGGAGCTAAAACAAATTACTTCTACAGAGACAGCTTTTGCCCAGTTTTCCCTCTGCTCCTGGATGGTTATGATATCCAAGGTAGACTGTTACAAAAACTAGACCATTACACCAGTCGCACTGAACCAATCAGAATAACACCAAACATTACTATATTCTGACCTGGGATTATCATGAAACATCTTTATGCCGTCTCCAGTATTCCTGAGCTCAAACCCTGCAAGGAATGTGAGAGGGCCCAGGAAGGCGCCTCCAGGAGCCCTTCTCTAGCTCTCCCCCACAGGCATGGGGGCAAAAAGGTGGGGGCTAACAATGTGTGCTCCGGGAGGGGGAAGTCAGCAAGCTGACCAGCGCATGAGACCAAATGTTCATGATTTCCGGCTTACCTGGGGGTTGCTGAAATAATAAAAATAACTTTTTCCACCACAAAAAAATTAAAAGGTTGAAGGATAAATGACACCTCTGTACTGTTTGGATGGCTGTAATCTGTGTATTGTTAATAATAATAAAAAAATAAAAATCTATCACTTAAAATAAAAAATGCACATTGGCCCCAATCAGGCACAAAGCAAATTACTGAACGTGTTTTCTTCTGTGCGTTCAGTTTATAAAAAAGTGGAAGTACGGAAGAGCTGTGGCAGCCAGAAGCTGAGCTCATTCTATATTAATATTGAGTGTGACTACTTTCTTCTCATCTTCAGTCCTGCTGCTCTGTCAGTCAGGCTGTTTTACATTCATTTAGCAAATCACTGAGCCCTGATCCACAAAGCCCCAAACCTCTCTCCTGGTAAGTGTTTTATCACATCATTGAATTTCATCAAAATTATGTTCCAATATTTTTTTGGGACTAGAAATGAAAACTTGGATCAAATTTACTGGTGAGAAATTATTGAATAACTGTAAAAGCTGTCTGTGTATTCCAGACAAATATCAGTGTATTTGTGTGTCAGGGTTGGGGGACAGAGGAACCAAGTGCAGACTCAGGGGTTATGAGAAATGGCAGGTTTAATGAAGGCAGGCAGATAAGGGGCAGGCAGAGCATAATCCAAACAGGCAAAGTTCAAAAACTGGGCAGAGGCATGAAGATCATAGAAAAGGGAAAAATAATAGGAAAAGGGGCATGGACGTGACAGACTGTGTGCTCTTGTGTAGCATCTGTTACAATGAGAGTATAAAGAATACTCACACAGTGTAACAGCACAATAACTCACTGTGTGCTCCTGTGTAGCATCTGTTACAATGAGAGTATAGAGAATACTCACACAGTGTTCTTCAATGCCATTCATTTTTACAGTGTAAAATAATAACTCATATCTGTATTTGTGTCTCATATATCTAATGCAGCCATGCTCTTCAACACCTTCGTAGCCCTCCTGTTTGTGTCAGGTAAAGCGCAGTTATGATGTTTCAGTGCTGTGTGTGTTTGTGTGTATGTGTGTGTGTGTGTGTGTGTGTGGGGGGGGGGGGTCGGCGAATGCATGCAGGGCAGAATTAGTCAAAATTACTATTAATCAAAATACAAAAGAGGGCAATCAAATTCTGGAAACATCTAAAAAAATAGCGAGCCTAACTCTTACCATTACAAAGCATCATTTTTATGATGAAGTTCCTCATCATACCCAGCTATGAACCTGAGACATAGTTCAGTACAGTTGTCATGGAGACATCATCTTCATTTATGTTCATTTAATCCATGATCTGTTGTGTTTGTGTGTGTGTGTGTGTGTGTGTGTGTATTTGTGTGTGTGTGTGTGTATGTGTGTGTTTGTGTGTGTATGTGTGTGTTTTTCAGGTGTTCTTGGCCAGCACGGATGGGGAGTGACTTACACCCCTGAGAGAATCTGTGCCTTAAAGGGGTCTTCAGTAGACATGCGCTGTGTTTACTTTCATCCCACATACCAACCTTACAGAGTGCAGAAAGCATTCTGGTTTATTCGCTGGCGCCCTCCACAGGAGCCTGAAGACCTGTCCCTGGACCCAGAGTACTCTGGTCGTGTGGAGTACCGTGGGAAGCAGATCAGTGACTGCACTTTTAGAATAAAACAACTGAGAGAAAGTGATTCACAAACATATCGCTTCAGGTTCCTGACAAACCATGATGGAAAATATTCTGGCCGACCTGGTGTCTCATTGACAGTTACAGGTAACCATTTAATGTGATGAGCTCAGAGGATTCTTCTCCTATATCTCTGCAAGGAAGACTGGGGAAGGGAGGGATGTTTTTACGGTTTTAATTTGTTTGCAGCTCTGCAGGTGAGGGTGAATCCTGGCTCAGTGACAGAGGGACAGAGTGTAAGACTGACCTGTAGCACCACCTGCACTCTGACTGGCAGCCCAGCCTTCACCTGGTACAGGGACGGGTCTCCTCTGTCCTTCACCACCCAGACACACCAGCTCACAGCCAGCAGTGAAGATGGAGGCACATACTCCTGTGCTGTAAAAGGATCTGAGCATCTCCCCTCCCCTGCAGTGGCTCTTACTGTGAACTGTGAGTACAAGAGGCCAGACTTGTGTGTTTCACACTATTGGTGATGTTATCCTCACTGTAGAAATGTTTTACACATCACACAGGTTTCAAAGCATTCAGCCTAAATGTCCTGTTAAATTCTATTAATTATGATATGCCGCATGCTAATATACAGATTCCACTTAAACTGCAACTTATGTTTACTGATTTTATTTATTAGCTGAAACATGAATACTGGAAATAAATGCATAATTTCATGATTTGAAAGCACTATATGTGTGCCAGAGTCCAGTTTAGATTTCACATGAAACTACAAACACTTCTTCCCTCTTCCAGATCTTGTCACAGTGTCAGTGAGCCCCTCTGGTGAAATAGTGGAGGGCAGTTCAGTGACTCTGACCTGCAGCAGCGATGCCAACCCACCAGTGCAGAGATACTCCTGGTTTAAGAACACTGGATCTTTTAGCTTAGAGACACAAGAACTAAGATGGAGTCAGAAATACACCATTGAAAAAATAAAATCCTTGGATGATGGAAAGTACTACTGTGTGGCATGGAATTCGATTGGCCAAGGCAGATCTCCTGATGTACATCTCAATGTGCTGTGTGAGTAATTCTGCACTGTCAGTTTGGATGGGCAGCGTCTTCCGTGGAAATACATACAAGTCTGTTTTACTAGTCTGTATACCTTCATTACCATTATAGTCACATAGCCACACTGAACACTATTTTCTTATGTAAGGATTGTTGCCCAAAAGTGATATAGGGCCGGGCAATGTCTATCAAAAATGATACTGTCTGTTTTAACATTGTGTTAAAATATACATTCACTGAGCACAAACACTTCTTTCCTCTTCCAGATCCTCCTAAAAGAGTCTCACTGTCAGTGAGCCCCTCTGCTGTAATTAAGGAGGGCAGTTCAGTGACTCTGACCTGCAGCAGCGATGCCAACCCACCAGTGCAGAGATACTCCTGGTTTCAGGAGAACAGAGCTGTACCCTCAGAGACAGGAAGACCAGAGGCCAGCTACACCATTAAAAACATCACACAGCAGGATGCTGGAGAGTACTACTGTGAGGCAGGGAATAGGCTTGGGACAAACAGATCTCCTCCTAAACGTCTGGATGTGCAGTGTGAGTATATCAGCTTCAGACAAATGGAGCAGAGAGAAGTCAGTATCTCCTGAGTGTCTGTGGGAAACTTCACAACAGTAAGACACTGAGTCAACCAGTCGAGCTGGCCAGTAGAGGAGAAATCCTGTAGAAATATTACATTAACATGCAATGATGTAAAAGCCAGATCATGCTGACATGTCTTAAGCCAGACATGTGTAGTCAGAGTTTGCACAGGGCACTCAAGTTGTTGAAAATATAATTTCCTGCTCAATTTGTAAGCTGGTCATAGCTGGATTTTATGTTTTTTCCGTTGATTTCAGATCCTCCTAAGAACACCTCAGTGTCAGTGAGCCCCTCTGGTGAAATAGAGGAGGGCAGTTCAGTGACTCTGACCTGCAGCAGCGATGCCAACCCACCTGTACAGAGATACACCTGGTTTAAGGAGACTGGAGCTGGAGTCTGGCAGGCAGGATCAGGACAGAGTCTCAACTTTTCTTATGTTCGCAGTGGACAGTACTACTGTGAGGCAAAGAACACCCACGGAGCCCAGAACTCCACTGCTTTCCTGCTCACAGCGCAAGGTAAGGCCAGCTAGGCAAGGTAACAAATTAGGCTGCAGCCTACATGACAATTTTTTTTAGGCTACAATAGCCCATTGTTTCTTCACACATAAAATCAATCACTCAAAATGCATTCACTGAAATTGGCCTAGTGATGAAGATGTTGGAAGATTGGTGGAATTAATTTTTGTGACTAATATGAAAAAGTTTTTATCCCAAATACAGTGGTGTCATGTTCCAGTTTATTCCACTTCCCTTGCTGCTGCCGTCTGCACACACACCTTTGCCGGTCTCTCTCAAAGATGCTCCAAATAAAACAATTTGCTACACATCAATATACTAAAAAGAATTGTTTAATTCAACAAACGTAGACTAACATTAAATGCGCAGAGCAAGTTCAGTCAGGAAACTCTTGCTGCAACATCCAACCGTCGGTCGGCCTCAGCAAGCACATGTCCTCAAACTCAACCAATCACATACAGACATCACTACATGTCCTCAAACTCAACCAATCACATACAGACATCACTACATGTCCTCAAACTCACCCAATCACATCCAGACATCACTACATATCCTCAAACTCATCCAAACACATACAGACATCACTACATGTCCTCAAACTCAACCAATCACATACAGACATCACTACATGTTCTCAAACTCAACCAATCACATACAGACATCACTACATGTTCTTAAACTCACCCAATCACAGACGGACATCACTACATATCCTCAAACTCAACCAATCCCATTGACCAATTACAAGTGTGCACAAATTCCAGTAAACGTGCAGTACATGCTAGTAAACATACTGCAGGCATAGATGGGTTTGTTCCCACATTTAGAAACTTTCACCTTCTAATGCTAATTCTAGTGATGGTTCTGTCCCGCCTGGACTACTGCAATTCCCTCTTGGCTGGCCTCCCAGCGTCCGCCATCAGACCCCTCCAACTCATCCAGAATGCAGCAGCTCGTCTGGTCTTCAACCTTCCCAAATACTCACACGTCACCCCCCTGCTTACTTCCCTCCACTGGCTGCCTGTCATGGCTCGCATCAAATTCAAAACATTGGTGCTAGCCTTCCAAGCAGTTAAAGGGTCTTCCCCAGCTTATCTGCAAAAAATCATCAGACCCTACACCCCTGCCAGACCTCTTCGTTCAGCCTCCACAGGCCGCTTGGCACCTCCCCCTCTCAGAACCTCCACCTCACGCTCACGACTACTGTCTGTTCTGGCTCCACGGTGGTGGAACGAACTCCCCGTTGAGGTCAGAACTATAGAATCTCACCCCACCTTCAAGCGCAAGCTGAAGACACACCTCTTCAAGTAGCACCTCTCCCCATCCCTCCCTACCTCCCTGTGAACCTTAATTGTTGTCTCTGTGACTTGCTTTGTGTATCGGTATTTTTAGTTGGCTAGGTAAGCAGTGTTTGGATAGTTAACTTTGGTAACTTTTGCTCTGTTTGTTTGTTTGTTTGTTCAAAAAAAAAATAATAAAATAAAAAAATGGCCCTTGTCCTTATCTTTGTTGTACAGGTAGCAGTTGAAATTGTACTTACCTCTAGGGTCTTTCAGCGAACTTATCCCTGGTTATGGGTATGCACTTTGTTGTACGTCGCTCTGGATAAGAGCGTCTGCCAAATGCCAATAATGTAAATGTAATGTAATGCCTTGGATGTTAATGCTTTTTATCAATCAGTTTCACAAAGGTTCTTTTAATATTCACAGTTTATTATTTTTATTATTATTATTATTAGTACTACTGTTTTGATGTCTGTTTATATTCTTTTATTATTATTGTTGTTTTTGGTGTAATTTAGATTTGTTGGAGTTCTTTTTCTCATCTGGCTTAAAAAAATTATTTTTGAGTGCTGTGTTGTGAAATGACCACGGATGACTGACACTGGTGCATCGCTCTGACTTTTTGTAGGAGGTCGGTCCTTGACTGTGGTTGCAGCAGTGGGAGCTGTGGCAGCAGCGGCCATTTTGGCTCTTGTGTTTCTTGGTGTCGTCTGTGTGAGGTACGTGGCTGAAAATCTGTGCCAGTTCACAGTCACTCATTAGTGAATGATGTCGGATTAGACTTGCGGTGTAAAAACGAGCGTAAGATGGTATTTCTATAGAATGATGTTGTCATGTGCTAAATATTGATGCCATACCCCCCTCTTATGTCTGGGTTGTGCTTAGACCACTGCATCATAAGTTATTTTTTGCACTGGGTTTTGATTTGCTTCATACATTTTAGTTTTTTTCTCTCTATAAGCAGGAGGAAACGATCCATAAATGAGGAGGTGAGTCAATCAAAATGAAATATATCACATAGATTTATGTGTTTTTGTGTATACAGTATACACTCAGTGACCACTTTTTTAGGTACACCTTTCTAGTGTTGATTTTATATTTTCTGGTTTGTGGTCTTTGGATGTGAAGTGTGCCTTTGTTTGTTTGGATTTTCTCCTGGTTTTTTAAACTGTGCCTTCTGTTTTTGATTATTCTTTTGATTACCCCATATGTACCTGTCCACCTCCATTATGACAATTGCCTTTTCACATTATCGCTGAGTCTGCTCATGATTATTCTGTCCTGAGTGCCTATAGACTACTGGCTAAGGTGCTTGTAGTCTTGTGGCAAATGTGCCTATAGACTACTAGCTAAGGTGCTAGTAGTCTTGTGGCTAAGGTGCCTATAAACTACTGGCTAAGGTGCTTGTAGTCTTGTGGCTAAGGTGTCTATAGACTACTGGCTGAGGTGCTTGTTGTCTAGTGGCTAAGGCACCTATAGACTACTGGCTACGGTGCTTGTTGTCTAGTGGCTAAGGTGCCTATAGACTACTGGCTAAAGTGCTTGTTGTCTAGTGGCTAAGGGGCCTATTGACTACTGGCTAAGATGCTTGTAGTCTAGTGGCTAAGGTGCCTATAGACTACTGGCTAAGGTGCTTGTAGTCTATTGGCTAAGGTGCCTATAGACTACTGGCTAAAGTGCTTGTTGTCTAGTGGCTAAGATGCCTATAGACTACTGGCTACGGTGCTTGTAGTCTAGTGGCTAAGGTGCCTATAGACTACTGGCTAAGGTGCTTGTAGTCTAGTAGCTAAGGTGCCTATAGACTACAGGCTAAGGTGCTTGTAGTCTAGTGGCTAAGGTGATGCCTTGATGACTGATGGTGTATCCACAGTAAGAATAGTGCAGCTGTTTGTCCTTCACCCCACACTGCTCTGCTTAGTCTAATCAACTATAAGTCGCTTTGGAAAACATGTCCACTAAATAACTGCAATGTGAAAATGAACAGGAACTTTCTGCTGAACATTCCCATCCTTTCCCTGCTGGTTCTTCACCCTGCAGGGGAATAACAGCCCCATGGATGACAACACTGCAGGGATGCCAGTGAGCCACACTGAACCCCAGGGTACAGACAGAGGCAAGGGGGAAGGTCCCATCTACTCCTCCCTTCAACCTGCCAACACCCGCACCCAGCAAGACCTTCTATACTGCACTATTCAAAAGCCTCTCCCTGAGTGTGAGGATGATGTTCAGTATGCCAGCGTCCAGTTCCTGCCCTCCTGTGCTGCCCCCAGGTGAGAATATCCCCTCATTACACTCCCTGTGCTGACTGTGGCTGTGCCAGCTCTTCTGTTTGGCCCAGTCTACATCAAACAGCCGACTTGAGACGGGGCGAAACCAGACGGGATGGTTTTATCGTGATGGTTTTATAACGTTTTTTGAAGAAAGTCTTCGTGGTGTGTACTGTCCAGTTTAGGAGAATCTGCTCTCATCGACTAGCGTTTCCCAAACTGACCACGTCAATGCGACATTGGCTCAGGAGGTAAGAGCGGTCGTCTGGCTGTCAGAGGGTTGCCGGTCCGATCCCGCCCCCTGGGTGTGTCAAAATGTCCCTGAGCAAGACACCTAACCCCCAAACGCTCCTGATGAGTCAAGTCTCTTCTCAAGTTGACTGTTTGTTGTCGACTGGTTTTAGAACTGAACCAATTACGAAGCAGCACAGCGGATTGGAGAGGACGGTGGTGTGGGAGGAGTTTCTCATCAAACTGTTAACGTGTTAATGTTGTTAAAACAACATCACTGTACCCAACAGTAAATATAAACAATACAACGGTAACGGTAGCTAGCTAAACACAATACACAAATAAAGGTCACTAGAAGAAACATGAACCACCAAGCACGCAGTCATTATTACGGAAACATTTATTTGTTTACTTGCCACTTTGGTGCGGACTGCCTCGTTTATACTCGGCCATTGAGCTTTCTCCCGGCTCGGAGGCTAATCACCTGATCCAGGCGCATCTGTTGATTGGCTCTTCTTTTCACCTTTTGCTCCTCCTCTTTTGACACGCCTGCAGTGTGACCTCAGCCGATGACATCACAGTGATGTACTGACTGACAGAAGCAGAATTCCAGAAGGCACTTTTGTAGCTGAACTTCCTGCAGCTTGTGTTTCATGTAGCATGCAGTGCACTCTCGGAAATGAAGTCCATAAAAGGATACAAAGAGAGATACAAGAGTTTACGAGAGTTTAAATGAGCTGTTTTCTCCACGCAGGTCACCAGCAGTGAAGGAAGACTGTGCTCTCTACACCACGGTGCGGAAACATAAAACATGAAAATAAACCGCCAAATCTCTCGTCCCACAAACCGCAGTGTGCATATGGGTATATCTTTGAATGTGTGAGCATTTTAACTGCATTTGCTCGACAAACTCGACAAAGCAAAATTCTGTCAGGACAACAATCCCCAAGCAGCAACTTCATTTGCATGCAACGGCATGATGTGTAGGATGAGCGTTTATTAAAATCAGCGATCATACGTCTGATCAGTGATGTGCTGGATGAGCGTTTATTAAAATCAGTGATCATACGTCTGATCGGTGATGTGCAGGAAGAGCGTTTATTAAAATCAGCGATCATATGTCTGATCGGTGATGTGCTGGATGAGCGTTTATTAAAATCAGTGATCATACGTCTGATCGGTGATGTGCTGGATGAGCGTTTATTAAAATCAGCAATCATACGTCTGATCGGTGATGTGCTGGATGAGCGTTTATTAAAATCAGTGACCATACGTCTGATCGGTGGGCATGCAGGCCATTCAGGACTGGAAGAGCAGACATACCGTCTGAGTGACAGACCAGGGAACAAACCACTCCAGTCGTCACACTGAAGATGAGACTCTGGGACTCTTTCTGTTACTTTATCCACTTTACCTCCAGGTCAACTCATCAACTCAGGTCACATGGCTGGGATGACTGTGGTGATTGGCTCTTCAAACGTGCACTCAAAATGATCATTCATTTGACATTCTGTGACCTGGATATGCAAAACACCCCCATGTCTTCATATGGCATACAAGATATCGTCAAAATTCCATTTTATTTTCTTAACGATCTGTAATATGTTACAACTAAGACATTTGCTGGATTAATAGGCTTTTTATCTGCATGTTTAACCTTAGCTATTGATTTTATGGGCCAATTGTTATAACCTGTCGCAATGTTTACATTTCTTTTAATTTATTTGTGGATGTGGACGCAGAAACATCGACCAATTTAAATTCGATTTCTAAACCGGCACACAATATAATTTTTGCGAAAAGATTTTGAGCAGTAATTAGGCAACATACCTGGATAACTGTGTGAATAGACTAGGCCCTTTTCCCTGCCTATACGCATTATCGTGGCTGCCAACCACTTAAGTATTTCGCCAAGCAATTTGATTCGCAGAATGTGAGTTTAAGGTTTAATCCTGGTTCCTTATGCCATCATCACTGTCATTTGCGTTTCAGTACTGGGCAAGACATACATATCACTGGTAGTTCATAAATGAAGTTAATTTAAACTATAAATACCAAAAAAAGAACACAATATAATTCTGATTCACTCTCTTGTGGTAGTACATTTTCCTCAGGTTAGATGCATGCAGTGCATTTCATTTTCCTGTAGATGGCGGTATTGCTACTACTGTAAAGGAGTCAAACTCAAACAAGGAGTAAATTTGAGGTCTGTCCCAAGATATATTATGAAGCAAGATTAAATAAAGTAGGTTGGGAAATTGGTTTTACGTAGGGATCCTGGACTTCTGGGTGTTTTGACTGTGGTTGGTGTCTACATATCAAGCCTCGCATTAATATGAATCTCTGCTGCTTTTTACAGTTTATACATGCATTGAAGCCTCAGCAGGTAGCAGATGTAGTTCTCATTAGCAGTGCATTCGCGGTTTCACTTTAGAAGTCGAGACGTCCCGTCTCTGGAAGCACATTTTCACTCATTGACTCATCTCACATGAAGACAATGGTCATTAATTTAGAGATGGAGATACTTCAAATAAAAAAATAAAAAAGAACAGAAACAATAATTAAGATATTCACATCTGTGAATGAACAAATTGAACATGTGCTTATGTGTGTGCATGCGTGTGTTTGGAGGCATGCGTGTTTGAGTTAGTGTGTCTATTTATCAGACCGTGTGTATACAGGAATCTTTACCAAACATATAGCTTCACTTCATTATCGGATATATGTTGGAATGGATAAGATCAGGAATTATGCTTGTAAAAAAATAAGTGCTATGACGTTTATTTTATGTTAAAGTTTTGTGTTTAAATAAAGGACCATCAAAAGTCTCTCTTGCTCTCTCTCACATACAAACAAAGATAAAAAAAAAACACAAGACTCAGGTTCTAAGGCATTTCATTTATTCATATCATTTATGAACAAAGGAATAATAAACTGTACATCATTGGCATCATCCTCGTCATTATTTATTCAATATTATTATTATTATTTCCAAGGAAGAATTTCGAGACAGTGGTTGAGAGTATGTTTCCATTTCCCTGATTGCAGTGAGTAACAGTGTTTATTTTAATTAGAAAACTAAAGCAAAGCAGAAAAGAGATTTAGCTTTAATCATTTGAAGAGTTGAACCCAGCACTCATAATGCAGACCTGCTCTTCCTGTTCTGTTCTGTTTGGGGCGAATCAGGGTTTAAACCTGCTACCTCACACCTGCTGTACATCACCTCTCCTGGGACCAAATGCACAACTTAGGGCCTTTTTCACAAAGCAGGAATACGGGGTCAGCTTGGTAATAAAACACAGAACCATCTTAAAACACGGACTCAAGTAAAAAGAGCTGTTCCAGGTTTTACTTATCCAAGCAAACTCAGTATTCCTGCTTTGTGGGTTTTACTCAGTGCACTTATCCAGCTAACTCAGTAATCCTGCTTTGTGGGTTTTACTCAGTGCAGTTATCCAGCTAACTCAGTATTCCTGCTTTGTGGGTTTTACTCAGTGCACTTATCCAGCTAACTCAGTAATCCTGCTCTGTGGGTTTTACTCAGTGCAGTTATCCAGCTAACTCAGTAATCCTGCTCTGTGGGTTTTACTCAATCCTGCTTCGTGATACAGGCCCCAGATGTGCCTTTCTAAGACCGGACGGATGATCTCTTTTTCTGCTGGTTATTGTTCTCCACATTTACGCCCTGCCTGGTCAGGATTGGTCCACCGCTATGGGCCCGAATGTCCATAGAAGTGTGCACACCTGAGTTCAGTCAGGTACGCCTCACACAAACCCACACAGGTACACAGTGCGGGGTGCCACCTGAGAGGCACCTGAGGCTTGGCCCCGTTGTAGCCAGAGCTCCGAATCTTACACTGCACAGAAAGGGGTGTGGCTTAAACACCCCAAACATGAAGAGGGTGTGGCTAAACATCAACAGTGCTGCTGTCCACCCTTGCCCCCACCCATGTTTTAACACACAGTTTTTTCTTCATTTTACAATGCTTTGTTTTATCGACTCAGTTGTTACATGTTCTGATTTTACCAATTTAAGATAATATTTTAGTTTTAAATATGCTGCTTGATTGTGCACATTGATGTAATATGGTTTGTTTAAGCATTGCAAATAACTGTAAACCTCTGGTCTCTATGAATAAAGTTCATTATTATTTGCGAACATTATAAAGCATTCATGTTTTGCCTGGAAAAAAAACAAACAACCAAAAAAACCCTATCAGTGGGACGCTATGCTTAGAGGCGGGGGCTTGCCAGCTAGGAGGGCAGTAATTGGTGAATACTTTCTAATGGGAATGAAAGTATCAAAAAGCACACCAAATAAATCCACACAATCCGTATGAATGTGCATTTAAACGAGCCGTTTGGAATTCCACGTACCGACATCACAACGATACGCTTATTTGCTTCAGCTCGGTCCACCTTGTAACCGGAACAAATCAAATAACAGACTTCAGTTTGTTGGTGCTAACCAGCCAATCAGAACAGTGGTTTGTTAAGGTCAATGAGCCTTAAAGACACAGTCACTAAAACAGCCTGTTTTTGGTAAAGCTCATGAGAGGTGCTGGAGAATGGACATTTAAAACTGCTTAGAGAAAACCACCAAACACCACCATATCAGGACCTAAAATATAACACTGGAAAATACACAAAATGGGACCTTTAAAATATTCTATTGAACTGTAATGCTCATGTGGCTATATTCTGTATTGATTTTCATTCTTGGGTACCAATACGGAATCATGTACACTGAGCAACTTCATGCATAAAAGCATGCATGGGCAAGAGGTTCAGTTGTTGTTCATACCAAACCTCAGAATGGGGAAGAAATGTGATCTCAGTGACCGTGGAATGATTGTTGGTGCCTGTCGAGGTGGTAAGAGAATCTCAGAAACTGCTGATCTCCTGGGATTTTAACACACAACAGTCTCGAGAGTTTACAGAATGTGCTGCAAAAAAAAATCAAAAACATCCAATGAGCAGCAGCCCTGTGAGCTGAAACACCTTGTTAATGAGAGAGGTCAGTGGAGAATGGCCAGACAGGTTCAAGCCGACTGGAAGGAGACAGTAGCGCAAATAACCACACGTTATAACAGTGGTATGCAGAAGAGCATCTCTGAACACACAATGCATCAAACCTCTAAGTGGACAGGCTACAATATATCTAAAGAATAAGTCTAATAAATACCTAATAAAGTGCTCACTGAGTGTTCATTGTATTATTTTGTATTTTGGAAAATGCTGCACTATGAATGAAGTTTATCATTTGTATTTATTTATTGTAGGGCCTTCGTGTTTTGAACTGCATCACATCTTTAATTCATGTACTTTATTTCTGTGATGTGAAAGATGTAAAAAACTGTACAATAAATCATATACACTAAAAGATGTCATCCTTCTGAAATGTGGGCAACTATTTATGTGAAGGAAGAGTCATGCAGCAGCCAAAACTAAACACAAGTTTGAAACATTGACATGAACATCAGCCACAGGATGTTCACCGGAACGGATCTACGCTGTGAGAAAATAAAGACAAGCAGAGAGAAGTTTGTGCCTTAACTTCCTCTGTGGTCTGTGGTCAGGTACTTCATGTCTGACATGAAGCCATTCCACCCACAGCCACACAGAGCCCAGCAGAGTCCCTCACTGCACCCCACTCACTGGGCACAAGAGTACTATCACCGAATATAAAACATGCACCCTGCTCTCACTCAGATACAGAGCCCAGCAGAGCCCCTCACTGGGCACAAGAGCACTATCACCTAATATAAAACATGCACCCTGCTCTCACTCAGACACAGAGCCCAGCAGAGCCCCTCACTGGGCACAAGAGCACTATCACCTAATATAAAACATGCACCCTGCTCTCACTCAGACACAGAGCCCAGCAGAGCCCCTCACTGGGCACAAGAGTACGGTGGCCCAGAAGGACAGTTGTCGCTCTCAGAACTGTTTCCACGATGTGATAAACAGCTCTTATTAACATCCATCCATCCATCATCATCATCATTATAACATGCTTATCCTGAACAGGGTCACGGTAGGGCTGGAGCCTATCCCAGCATACATTGGGCGAAAGGCAGGAGTACACCCTGGACAGATACCCACAAGCAATTTAGACTCTCCAATCAGCCTAGTCTGCATGTCTTTGGACTGTGGGAGGAAACTGGAGTACCCGGAGGAAACCCACGCAAACACGGGAAGAACATGCAAACTCCACACAGAGAGGCCCCGGCCGACGGGGATTCAAACCCAGGCCCTCCTTGCTGTGAGGCAGCAGTGCTACCCACTGCACCATCTGTGCCGCCCTCTCTTATTAACAGTGCCAGAATTTACTTTGGTCCAATACAAAAGGTCCCTTAAAAATCATTACATTTTGCAAGGCATAATCGCAAGAAAAAACAAGAGGGTCAGCCAACACTTCAAGAAGTGTTCAAGAAATCAATAGAGGTGAGAGTTGGGAGATTGTAAAAATGTATTGTTTTTCATTTTTTTCTTTTTCTCATTTCCGTATTTGCTTATTCTTGGGAAATAACTAGAATATACGTATACTAATGCATTTGCACATATATAGACATAGCATATTTGTGTACGCAATGTGTACATGTATAGTGTATACGTGTATAAGTAGTTAGGCGTGTGTACATTACATTACATTACATTACATTATTGGCATTTGGCAGACGCTCTTATCAAGAGCGACGTACAACAAAGTGCATACCCATAACCAGGGCTAAGTGCGCTGAAAGACCCCGAGTGAAGTACAATTTCAACTGCTACCCGTACAACAAAGATAAGGACCAGAGCCTATTTTTTTAAATTTTAAAATCAACAAATAAACAAACAACAAAGCAAAAGTGACCAAACTTAACTATTCAAATACTGCTTACCTAGCCAAGTAAAAATACCGAAACACTACGTAAATCACAAAGACAACAATTAAGGTTCACAGGGAGGTAGGGAGGGATGGGGAGAGGTGCTGCTTGAAGAGGTGCATCTTCAGTTTGCGCTTGAAGGTGGGGAGAGATTCTACAGTTCTGACCTCAACGGGGAGTTCATTCCACCACCGTGGAGCCAGAACAGACAGTAGTCGTGAGCGTGAGGTGGAGGTTCGGAGAGGGGGAGGTGCCAAGTGGCCTGTGGAGGCTGAACGAAGAGGTCTGGCAGGGGTGTAGGGTCTGATGATTTTTTGTAGGTAAGCTGAGGAAGACCCCTTAACTGCTTGGAAGGCAAGCACCAATGTTTTGAATTTGATGCGAGCCATGACAGGCAGCCAGTGGAGGGAAGTAAGCATGGGGGTGACGTGTGAGTATTTTGGAAGGTTGAAGACCAGATGAGCTGCTGCATTCTGGATAAGTTGGAGGGGTCCGATGGCGGACGCTGGGAGGCCAGCCAAGAGGGAATTGCAGTAGTCCAGGCGGGACAGAACCATCGCTTGGACCAGGAGCTGGGTCGAGTAGGGGGTGAGAAAGGGGCGGATTCTCAGTACGTTGTATAGGAAGAACCTGCATGACCGGGTCACCGCCGCAATGTTCTCGGAAAGGGACAGTCTGCTGTCCATCACCACGCCGAGGTTCCTTGCACTGGGTGATGGAGTGTGGTATCCCCGAGGGAAATCGAGAGATCCAGGTGGGGAGAGGTATTAGCAAGGATGAATATCATTTCAGTCTTGCCTGGGTTGAGCTTTAGATAGTGGTTATCCATTCAGCTCTGGATGTCACTCAGGCAAGCAGAGATACGGGCAGAAACCTGTGTATCAGATGGTGGGAACGAGATGAAGAGTTGGGTATCATCCGCATAGCAGTGGTAGGATAGCCCATGTGCAGTGATCACACGGCTAAGGGAACGAGTGTAAAGAGAAAAAAGAAGCGGGCCTTGGACTGAGCCCTGGGGAACTCCTGTGGCAAGGGGCCGAGGTGTCGATACCGAACCAGCCCAGGCAACCTGGAAGGAGCGACCAGAGAGGTAGGACTCAATCCAGTCCAGGGCTGTGCCACAGATGCCCGTTACTGACAGGGCGGACAGGAGGATGGAGTGATCCACAGTGTTGAAGGCAGCAGAGAGATCTAGAAGAATGAGGACAGAGGAGAGGGAGGCTGCTCGTGCGGCATGGAGCGACTCACTGACGGAGAAGAGCGCGGTCTCTGTCGAGTGGCCCGATCTGAAGCCAGACTGATGGGGGTGTAGCAGGTTGTTATTAGAAAAGAAAGAAGACAGTTGAGTAGAAGCAGCTCGTTCTATGGTTTTAGAAAGAAAAGAAAGAAGTGATACCGGGCGGTGTGCTGCTTTCTGTTTGTGGAGCTGTGGTGGCAGTAAGGCTCCTAACCACTGCTTCCTGTCCACTGCTTCCTGTTGTACCTACCTTGTTAGGGGCTGTAGAAAATAGAAAAGTAGCTCTGCACCGAGAGTTTCATTACATTACTTTAGGTAGACACATTTATCCAGAGCGACGTACAGTTGATTAGACTAAGCTGGAGACAATCCTCCCCTGGAGCAATGCAGGGTTAAGGGCCTTGCTGAAGGGCTCAATGGCTGTGTGGATCTTATTGTGGCTACACCGGGATTAGAACCACTGACCTTGCGTGTCCCAGTCATTTACCTTATCCACTACGCTACTGGCTGCTGCTGCTGCTGCGACTACTATTACTACTACTACTGCTGCTGCTGCTGCTGCTACTGAACAGAAATGCTGTTATCGTCATTGAATGAGAGCGATAGATGAAATAGTAAAAATAAAAGGATAAAGTATATATGACACCTCTGTACTGTTTGCATGGCTATACTCTGTGTGAAAAAAAATGATTGCTTAAAAATAAACTATGCATGCTGGCCCCAATCAGGCACAAAGCAAATCACTGAAGGTGTTTTCTTCTGTGCATTCAGTTTATAAAAAAGTGGAAGTACGGAAGGGCTGCGGCAGACAGAAGCTGAGCTCATTCTATATTTATATTTACTGGAACTACTATCTTCTCACCTTCAGTCCTGCTGCTCTGTCACTCAGGCTGTTTTACTTTCATTGAGCAAAACACTGAGCCCTGATCCACAAAGCCCCAAACCTCTCTCCTGGTAAGTGTTTTATCACGTCATTGAATTTCATCAAAATTATGTTCCAATATTTTTTTGGGACAAGAATTTTAAACTTGGATCAAATTTACAAAGAAAGTGAATTTTCTGGTGAGAAATTATTGTAACTGTAAAAACTGACTGTTTATTCCAGACAAATATCAGTGTATTTGTGCAAGTGTCAGGGTTGGGGGGACAGAGGAACCAAGCGCAGACTCAGGGGTTATGAGAAATGGCAGGTTTAATGAAGGCAGGCAGATAAGGGGCAGGCAGAGCGTAATCCAAACAGGCAAAGTTCAAAAACTGGCCTGAAGATCATAGAAAAGGGAAAAATAATAGGAAAAGGGGCACGGACGTGACAGACTGTGTGCTCTTGTGTAGCATCTGTTACAATGAGAGTATAGAGAATACTCACACAGTGTAACAGCACAATAACTCACTGTGTGCTCTTGTGAAGCATCTGTTACAATGAGAGTATAGAGAATACTCACACAGTGTAACAGCACAATAACTCACTGTGTGCTCTTGTGTAGCATCTGTTACAATGAGAGTATAGAGAATACTCACAGTGTTCTTCCCTGCCATTCATTTTTACAGTGTAAAATAATAACTCATATCTGTATTTGTGTCTCAAATATTTGATGCAGCCATGCTCTTCAACACCTTTGTAGCCCTCCTGTCTGTGTCAGGTAAAGTGCTCGTTAAAGTCTTATTTTTATTTTTTTAATGCAGTTATAATGTTTCAGTGCTGCGTCCCAGCGTCTTAGGGACAGTGAGTGACAAGGAGCACAAAATAAAAAAATAAATATGTATCTATATAAATATTTTTGGTTTCTTGTCTTTCATGTTAAACATTGTTCTGTGTTAAATGTAAGTTTATATATATATATATATATAGATGCTTTTGCAAAACAAAATGTAATGTTCCGTCATGCCAATAAAGCAACGAGAAGGGAAAGGGAAGAGCGAGAGAGAGACAGAATTTAACATTTTTTAATGATGAAGTTCCTCTTCATACCCAGCTTTGAACCTGAAATAGAGTTCAGTACAGTTGTTATGAAGTCATAATCTTCATTTACATTAATTTAATCCATGATCTGAGTTGTGTGTGTGTGTGTGTGTGTGTGTGTGTGTGTGTGTGTGTGTGTGTGTATGTGTGTGCATGTGTGTGTGTGTGTGTGTGTGTGTGTTTTTCAGGTGTTCTTGGGCAGGACAGATGGGGAGTGACTTACACCCCTGAGAGAATCTGTGCCTTAAAGGGGTCTTCAGTAGACATGCGCTGCACTTACTTTCATCCCACATATTATTCTCAATATTATAATGGACAAAATTATGACCAACCTTACAGAGTGGAGAAAGAATTCTGGTTCATTCTCAATAACCATCCACAGGACCTGTCCCTGGACCCAGAGTACTCTGGTCGTGTGGAGTACCGTTGGAATCAGATGAGAGAGTGCACTTTTAGAATAAAAGAACTGAGAGAAAGTGATTCACAAACATATTGCTTCAGGTTCCAGACTAACCATGGTGGAGAATATACTGGCCTACCTGGTGTCTCATTGACAGTTACAGGTAACCATTTAATGCGATGAGCTCATAGGATGCTTCTCCCATATCTATGAATGGAAGACTGGGGAAGGGAGAGATGTTTTTACAGTTTTAATATGTTTGCAGCTCTACAGGTGAGGGTGAATCCTGGCTCAGTGACAGAGGGACAGAGTGTAACACTGACCTGTAGCACCACCTGCACTCTGACTGGCAGCCCAGCCTTCACCTGGTACAGGGACGGGTCTCCTCTGTCCTTCACCACCCAGACACACCAGCTCACAGCCAGCAGTGAAGATGGAGGCACATACTCCTGTGCTGTAAACGGATCTGAGCTTCTCCCCTCCCCTGCAGTGGCTCTTACTGTGAACTGTGAGTACAAGAGGCCAGACTCGTGTGTTTCACACTATTGGTGATGTTATCTTCACTGTAGAAATGTTTGACACATCACACAGGTTTCAAAGCATTCAGCCTAAATGTACCGTTAAATTCTACAGATTATCATATGCCACATGCTAATGTACAGATTCCACTTAAACTGCAACTGATGTTTACCGATTTTATTTATTAGCTGAAACATGCATAATTTCATTATTTCAAAGCACTATACATGTGCCAGAGTCCAGTTTAGATTCCACAGGAAACTATAAACACTTCTTCCCTCTTCCAGATCTTGTCACAGTGTCAGTGAGCCCCTCTGGTGAAATAGTGGAGGGCAGTTCAGTGACTCTGACCTGCATTAACCAGTCTAACCCACCAGTGTATGGATACTCCTGGTTTAAGAAAACTGGATCTGTTAGCTTAGAGATACTAGAACTAAGATGGCGTCAGAAATACACCATTGAAAAAATTAAATCCTCAGATGATGGAGAGTACTACTGTGTGGCATGGAATTCGATTGGCCGAGGCAGATCTCCTGATATACATCTCAATGTGCTGTGTGAGTAATTCTGCACTGTCATTTACAACGGTTTGGATGGGCAGCGTCTTCCGTGGAAATACATACTAGTCTGTTTTACTAGCCTGGATACCTTCATTCACATTATTGTCACGTAGCTGCACTGAACACTATTTTCATATTTCAGGATTGTAGTACAAAAGTGATATAGGGCAATGTCTATAAAAAATGATACAGTCTCTTTAAACATTGTGTTAAAATATACATTCACTGAGCACAAACACTTCTTCCCTCTTCCAGACCCTCCTAAAAGAGTTTCAGTCTCAGTGAGCCCCTCTGCTGTAATTAAGGAGGGTAGTTCAGTGACTCTGACCTGCAGCAGCGATGCCAACCCACCAGTGCAGAGATACTCCTGGTTTCAGGAGAACAGAGCTGTACCCTCAGAGACAGGAGGACCAGAGGCCAGCTACACCATTAACCACATCACACAGCAGGATGCTGGAGAGTACTACTGTGAGGCAGGGAATGGGCTTGGGACAAACCGATCTCCTCCTAAACATCTGGATGTGCAGTGTGAGTATATCAGCTTCAGACACATGGAGCAGAGAGAAGTCAGTATCTCCTGAGTGTCTGTGGGAAACTTCACAACAGTAAGACACTGAGTCAATCAGTCAAGCTGGCCAGAGGAGGAGAAATCCAGTAGAAATATTACATTAACATGCAATGATGAATAAGCCAGATCATGCTGACATGTCTTAAGTCATACATGTGTAGTCAGAGTTTGCACAGGGCACTCAAGTTGTTGAAAATGTAATTTCCTGCTCAATTTGTAAGCTGGTCATAGCTAGATTTTATGTTTTTTCCGTTGATTTCAGATCCTCCTAAGAACATCTCAGTGTTAGTGAGCCCCGCTGGGGAAATAGAGGAGGGCAGTTCAGTGACTCTGACCTGCAGCAGCGAGGCCAACCCACCAGTGCAGAGATACTCCTGGTTTAAGGAGACTGGAGCTGGAGTCTGGCAGGCAGGATCAGGACAGAGTCTGACCATTTCTAAATTCAGCTCCTGGAGCAGTGGACAGTACTACTGTGAGGCAAAGAACACCCACGGAGCCCAGAACTCCACTGCTCTCCTGCTCACAGCGCAAGGTAAGGCCAGAATTCTGTTTAAATGTTTCTGTTGATCTCCACCAGTTACCTTGTAGGTTCTGAATTTCCCGACAATGTGTTTGAATGGCAGGATTAATTCCATAAACTCTGATATTAGAAATCAGTGAGATAAAAGGATGAAGGACGAAAAGGAAAATGATCAGTTATCAAATTAACTTTAAAAATGCAGTGAAATGTAAAAGTATTGTGACTATGTACCATGAGGGCTGTGATTCTTACACGGAGCACACAACATGGATGTAAATGTCAAATTAAAGTCTGCTTTTAGCACAGTGGTTAACGTACATGACTGAGACCCACAAGGTCAGTGGTTCGAATCCCCGGCGTAACCACAATAAGATCCGCACAGCCGTTGGGCCCTTGAGCAGGGCCCTTAACCCTGCATTGCTCCAGGGGAGGATTGAGACTGCTTAGTCTAATCAAATGTACGTCGCTCTGGATAAGAGCATCACCCAAATGGCATTAATATAATGTAATGTAATGCCTTTTAACCCTTGTCTAGTCTTAACATTCTGCATACTCTTGTCCAAAGGCTAAACAACTGACCCCTAAAATAAAGCAGCTTCATTGAATTTTGAGCTTCAAATCTATTTTGCATGAAGACACAACCTGTCACTCATCACAAACTTTCATCAAATTTCAAGTTGAAAAAGGGGTTTTCTCTGCTTTTAAACATCTGCTGTTTATACATGCTTATACCTGGAGTTAAAATAACACTTTTTATGAACAAACGTTATGTCTAGAACAGACCTTCTGCCTGGCACAGAACACACACGGAGCTGCCAATGCAGTCAATATGAAAGGTGAGTAAGCGATGTACAGTAATGTTGTCTGTTATTTTTAACAAGGGTGATTCTATCTGTTTGGGTGTCTGCTATAAACAACCTGCATATCTGATCTTAGTATGGTAGTCATAGCAGAGGTCGAAAATCTAGGTTCCAAACCTGAAAGTCCTTCTCGTATTTTGTTGCAAAAAAAGCCCCATGAACTTGGATTTCCACATCTCAGCTGTCCTTCTGAGATACTTCTGAGAATGTGAATGAAGGTCCGTTTTGTCTGAGTCTCTGGAAGATTATAGACCACTTTCTACTGCTGGACCAGCCAAGTAAACTCAGCTGCTGTATGGGACATTAAAGCATTCATTAATAACTTAACTTTAAAACTAAAGTTTTACCCGATGTATCAGGGACACGTCCAAACTGATGCCAGTGGTCTCTGGTAACTTGGTGGCCCCTCACCAATGCGAACACATCTCAGAAACACTGCACATTTGTTTGTATTTCATGTATGCATTTCTTACAAACTGCAGGCTGTTTGCCTCTTTTTGGTTCACACATCTGTGTCCTCCCAAGAGACCAACAGCACATCTCCACCATTTTGATTATAGTTTTGGGGGAATTTGAGTATGCATGCCCATATCTGGTTCTCGTGCTGGTCGACAGCCCTAACTTGGATTTAATAATATTATCATTATGCCTGGCATCGTATGTCTAGCCTTGTTGTTTACTTTTGAATTGTAGTCTCTGCTGTATTCTTACACATACATGTAAAATTTCCCTTGGGATGAATAAAGTATCAATTAATCTATCTATCTGTAAATGCTATGTCTGTTTACTTCCAGCAGGGGATTGGACAGAACTTGTGTGTGCAGTTGTTGGAAGCATAGTGACTCTTGCACTCATAGCTGTTATTTTGTAGACGAGGTAAGTGTTCACAATGTGGAAAACATCTGGAAATCAATCATCACTCAGAACACGTGTAATTGATGTTTTGCATTAAAGTTTGCATTAAACCGAGAAATTTGTAGTGATTTTACAGATTCACTGTTCAATTCAGAGGAGTAGGTAGGAATGTTACAGCGAGACGCCATCTTGAATATCAGTCACTTCTCTCCCCCACCCTTTATAGTCCACAATCTGTTAAAATTATAATTATAACTTACAGTATATAACCCTGCTACATATACACACTCCTATAACACTGTTACTCACACTCCTATTACACTGTTACACACTGTATAACCCTGCTACATACACACACTCCTGTAAAACTGTTACTCACACTCCTATTACACTGTTACACACTGTATAACCCTGCTACAAACACACTCCTATAACACTGCTACACAAAGTATATAACCCTGCTACACACACACAGACTCCTATAACACCCTTACACACAGGATAACCCTGCTACACACACACACACACACTCCTAAAACACCCTTACACACAGTATAACCCTGCTACACACACACTCCTATAACACTGTTACACACAGTATATAACCCTGCTACACACACACACACACTCCTATAACACCCTTACACACAGGATAACCCTGTTACACACACACACACACTCCTATAACACCCTTACACACAGTATAACCCTACTACACACACACACACACACTCCTATAACACCCTTACACACAGTATTACCCTGCTACACACACACACACACACTGCTCTAACACCCTTACACACAGTATAACCCTGCTACACACACACACACACACACACACACACTCCTATAACACCCTTACACACAGTATAACCCTGCTACACACACACTCCTATAACACCCTTACACACAGTATAACCCTGCTACACACACACTCCTATAACACTGTTACACACAGTATATAACCCTGCTACACACACACACACACTCCTATAACACCCTTACACACAGGATAACCCTGTTACACACACACACACACTCCTATAACACCCTTACACACAGTATAACCCTACTACACACACACACACACTCCTATAACACCCTTACACACAGTATTACCCTGCTACACACACACACACACACTGCTCTAACACCCTTACACACAGTATAACCCTGCTACACACACACACACACACACACACACACACTCCTATAACACCCTTACACACAGTATAACCCTGCTACACACACACTCCTATAACACCCTTACACACAGTATAACCCTGCTACACACACAAACTCATAGCTCATGTACATGCACATGAGTTCTCTGTCATTGTATGGGAAGATGTTCTGTGTAAGCGCATCTGCTAAATGAATGCAATGTGCTGACTATGATGTAGGCACTGTGTAGTTTAGGCTGTGGCACGGTTCACATGTAATGAGTCTTGTGTTCCTCCCTCTATTGCTCACATACAGAGACCATTTTTGCAGTTTCTGTCTGGGATTAACAATTTGACATGATGCATCATTTTATGTGTTCTCTTTGCATATGCAAATATCCTTTGATTATATGTACTGATGTATGATAGTTTATCTTTTAAAACACGGTTTTGTCTTCATTTTACATTGCTTTGTTTTATTGACTCAGTTGTTACATGTTCTTATTTTACCCATTTAAGATAATCTTTTAGTTTTGAATATGTTGCTTGATTGTGCAGTGTAAAGAACTGTAAACCTGAATGAAGTTTATTATTATTTGCAAATCTTATAAAGCCTTCATGTTTTGCCTGCAAAAAAAAAAAAAAAAAAAAAACCTAACACTGGGACGATATGCTTAGAGGCGGGTGCTTGCCAGCTTGGAGGGCAGTAATTGGTGAATACTTTCTAATGGGAATGAAAGTATCAAAAAGCACAGCCGCCAAATAAATCCACACAATCCGTATGAAGAAAATGTGCATTTAAACGAGCCGTTTGGAATTCCACGTAGCGACATCACAATGATACGCTTATTTGCTTCAGCTCGGGCCACCTTGTATCCGGAACAAATCAAATAACAGACTTCAGTTTGTTGGTGCTAACCAGCCAATCAGAACAGTGGTTCGTTAAGGTCAATGAGCCTTAACGACACAGTCACTAAAACAGCCTGTTTTTGGTAAAGCTCATGAGAGGTGCTTGACAATGGACATTTAAAACTGCATAGAGAAAACCACCAAACACCACCATATCAGGACCTAAAATATAACAATGGAAAATACACAAAATGGGACCTTTAAAATATTTTATTGAAGTGTAATGCTCATGTGGCTATATTCTGTCTTGATTTTCATTCTTGGGTACCAATACGGAATAATGATATTGCTTTGTTTATATATACACAGTGAGCACTTTATTAGGTTAAACCTGTAAACCCGTGCATTAGTACAAATATCTAATCATGTACACTGAGCATGCATGGTCAAGAGGTTCCTTTCTCAGCTGCTTGTCCAAGCAATGGTCCTGTCCCGCCTGGACTATTGCAATTCTCTGCTGGCCTTCCAGCATCTGCCATCAGACATCCAGAATGCTGCAGCCTGTCTGGTATTCAATGTTCCCAGACATTCACATGTCACCCCCCTGCTCAGCAACCTCTATTGGCTGCCTGTTATGGCTCGCATCAAATTTAAAACTTTGGTGCTCGCGTACCAGGCAGTTACAGGATCAGCCCCTGAATATATTCAATCACTTATCAAGACCTATACACCAGCTAGACCCCTCCGTTCTGCCACTTCGTGCCGTCTGGCGCCACCCCCTCGCCACACCTGCACTTCTCGCCCAGGACTGCTGTCTGTTCTGGCCCCACGGTGGTGGAATGACCTCCCGGTGGATGTCAGAACTGCAGAGTCTCTGACCTCTTTCAAGTGCAGACTGAAGACTTATTTCTTCAGGCTACACCTTTCCCTCCCTAACTCACCACCATGATTAGCCTTATATGTGCCATAGACTGTAATGTCCACTAATACAGTTGTATAGATATTGTTGATTTTTGTATTAGCTATTGTATTGTTGTACTTGGGTTATTCTAGCTGCCAACTGTGGTATGCTAGTTTGGTAGTTGATGTATTCTTCAAGTTTTCCGATTATATCTGTATGGGCACACTAGGACTTGGAACTGTACTGTCCTCTCAGGTCCTCTTCGCACTTGTACTTTTGTTTGATTTGCACTCCATTGTACGTCGCTCTGGATGAGAGCGTCTGCTAAACGCCTTGTAATGTAAATGTAATGAGGTTCAGTTGGTGTTCATACCAAACCTCAGAATGGGGAAGAAATGTGATCTCAGTGACTCTGACCGTGGAATGATTGTTGGTGCCTGCCGAGGTGGTTAGAGTATCTCAGAAACTGCTGATCTCCTGGGATTTTAACGCGCAACAGTCATGAGAGTTTACAGAATGTGAATAAATAATAAAGTGCTCACTGAGTGTTCATTGTATTACATGTATTTTGGAAAATGCAACACTAAGAATAAAGCTTATAATTCCTTTTCTTAATTGTAGGGCCTTCATGTTTTGAACTGCATCACACCTTTAATTCATGCAGAGAGAAGTTAACTTCCTCTGTGGTCTGTGGTCAGGCGCTTCACGTCTGACATGAAGGGTGACATGGCTCAGGCAGTAAGAGCAGTTGTCTGGCAGTCGGAGGGTTGCTGGTTTGATCCCCCACCCGGAATGTGTTGAAGTGTCCCTGAGCAAGACACCTGACCCCTAAATGCTCCTGATGAGCTGGTCGGTGCCTTGCATGGCAGCCAATCGCCATTGGTGTGTGAGTGTGTGTATGAATGGGTAGCATCAATTGTACAGTGTTTTGGATAAAGGCGCCATATAAATGCCAACCATTTACCATTTGTCATGAAGCCATTCCACCCACAGCCACACAGAGCCCAGCAGGGTCCCTCACTGCACCCCACTCACTGGGCACAAGAGTACTGTCACCTAATATAAAACATGCACCCTGCTCTCACTCAGACACAGAGCCCAGCAGAGCCCCTCACTGGGTACAAGAGTACGGTGGCCCAGAAGGACATTTGTTGCTCTCAGAACTGTTTACACGATGTGATCAGCAGCTCTTAGTAACATCCATCCATCCTTCCATCATCATCATAACCTGCTTATCCTGAACAGGGTCACGGTGGGGCTGGAGCCTATCCCAGCATACATTGGGCGAAAGGCAGGAATACACCCTGGACAGGTCGCCACCCTGGACTCATACCCACAGGCAATTTAGACTGTCCAATCAGCCTAGCCTGCATGTCTTTGGACTGTGGGAGGGAACTGGAGTACAAAATGAAATATATGACATAGATGTACGTGTTTTTGTGTGTACAGAATACACTCAGTGACCACTTTCTTAGGTGCACCTTTTTAGAATTGATTTTGGATTTTCTGGTTTGTGGTCTCTGCCTGGTTTTTGGACTGTTTTGAATTTTTGTATATGTGCCTTTGCTTGTTTGGACATACTCCTGGTTTTTTAAACTCTGCCTTGTGTTTTTGATTACTCTTCTGATTACCCCGTATGTACCCATCCTCCTCCATTACAACAATTGCCTGTCCCTGGATTACGTTTTGGATCTGCCCCTAGGTTATTAAACGCCTGCCATTTTTCACATTATCCCAGTTAGTCTGCTCATGATTATTCTGTCCCGAGTGCCGATAGACTACTCGCTAAGGTGCTTGTAGTCTAGTGGCTAAGGTGCCTATAGACTACTGGCTAAAGTGCTTGTAGTCTAGTGGATAAGGTGCCTATAAACTACTGGCTAAGGTGCTTCTAGTCTAGTGGCTAAGGTGATGCCTTGATGGCTGATGACTAGGACCTGGAAGGTTGGTGGTTCAAGCCCTGGTGTAGCCACAGTAAGATGGAAAACATGTCCAGTAAATAACTGCAATGTGAAAATGAACAGGAACTTTCTGCTGAACATTCCCATCCTTTCCCTGCCTGTTCTTCACCCTGCAGGGGAATAACAGCCCCGTGGATGACAACACTGCAGGGATGCCAGTGAGCCACACTGAACCCCAGGGTACAGACAGAGGCAACGGGGAAGGTCCCCTCTACTCTGACCGCAATGCAGAGAGTCTAGACCAGCTAATGAATAAACCACGTTACAAAGACAGTAGTACCACTCTGCCTTCCGCTCTTTACTGGTCCGGCTGACCAAGAATCTCCACACCTTCACCTTCGTTATCTGACTCCATTTAAGATATAATTTAGAAATTTGGGTTTGAAACATACGCGAACCTCGGGAGTGATTACACTCGACTCTTACCTGGGCCACCATTACTCAATATATGCTCCCGGGATTAGCATTATTGCTGAATCTCAGTTCGGCGGAGAAACTCAGAGGCTGAGGGTCTAGCCAACACAATACATGCACTGTATTGACATGATAGTTGCGAGCCCAGGTCGGCGTGCATTTAGAGGGCTCCTTAGAGCTAACTTGACAGGAACCGGCGTAGAAATGCCCTTGGGTTCCCTTCGCATTAAATTACAAGAGCCATGCACCACCAATCCTTTGGGCCGAACTTGGCTGCCTTTCCCAGCTTGGAAACACCACTAAAGTAACAAGCCACTGATCAGTTGGTCTTTGGTCAATATTGTCCCCCTAAGTATTCAGTCGTAATTTAGGCTGAAAAAGGTACGAGATGAATTAGAGTCATGGAGATCACGCAAGTTACAAACAAAATAATTTATTCGCAGACAGGTAGGTTATTAGCTTTAGAATACTTCCTTGCTTTTATGCCAAATCACATGTTTGAACCAGGCGGCAGTGCCATAAATCAACCTGGAGGGGTGGTCAAATCTTGAATTTAGACCCCCCACCCTTGGGGGCTGTTATTAGGGAAATTGACATGATTCCCAGAGCGGACATGTAGGTTTTCCCTTGAGTTTATTAAACTCCATTTGGTATGAAATTTATCTCATCTGATTCCTTGATTTTAACGGATCACATCCATACCAAACAGATTACCCTTGTGTTTTATTATGTTGCAGTTATCATGAAACTTCCCTCCTGATTATCCATTTTACATGCAATTCCTGTTACCATTACAAGACATAATGCAATAATACAAGGATCACATGGGCAATGTTCTCAAGGTTTTACCGGGTCTATTTACTATCTCAACAGCAGTTTTGAATATTTAAACTAAGAGAGCAGTCACTGGTGTAATGACAGCAGTGCCCAAATGAGGGCACTGTGGCATTATGTCTTTCCCCTTGGAAGTGACCAGGTATGGGGTCACGGGAGAGGTCACCAATGTTCTGGAGCGCACTCTCTTCCCTGTGACCTAACTGCCCTGAAACCACTCATACATCTTCCCCTTATCTCCTTTGGCGCCGATGGCCTGAAACTCCCCAAAGGTAGTCCAAACAGTATTGTCCTCTGTTCCTTTGACACATACCAGAAGCCCCAGCTCTCAGGTTCCTCACAAATGGCAGCCCTTCCTGAGTCCCACTTTGCCTTTGGATACCCAGGGTCGAAGGGCTGACTGTGGGTTGAGATGTGTTCTGTAAGGAGCGGATCAGATGTCAGATGGTCATGGGGAAAAGGTTGCAAGATATTATATCTATGATTGATGATAGTGTTTTCATGATAACTGCATTATGCTGTAAATATGTATTTGTACCTCTCATGGTAATATACCTTTCGGATAAACCTGATTTGGGTGAATTAAAGGAAAGGAGACAAAACTCCAGATTGCTTAGTTTCTTCTCCTTATCTCCAAAATCCAGGCCTTTGTTCTTGACCCTAAAAATGGGTCACCCATCTGGAATTTACAGCCAAACTCCCACCAGTGAGACCTTGGTCAGGGAGCTAAAACAAATGACTTCTACAGAGACAGCTTTTGCCCAGTTTTCCCTCTGCTCCTGGATGGTTATGATATCAAAGGTAGACTGTTACAAAAACTAGACCATTACACCAGTCGCACTGAACCAATCAGAATAACACCAAACATTACAATATTCTGACCTGGGATTATCATGAAACATCTTAATGCCGTCTCCAGTATTCCTGTGCTCAAACCCTGCAAGGAATGTGAGAGGGCCCAGGAAGGCGCCTCCAGGAGCCCTTCTCTAGCTCTCCCCCACAGGCATGGGGGCCAAAAGGTGGGGGCTAACAATGTATGCCCGGGAGGGGGAGGTCAGCAAGCTGACCAGCACATGAGACCAAATGTTCATAATTTCCGGCTTACATGGGGGTTGCTGAAATAATAAAAATAACTTTTTCCACCACAAAAAAATAAAAAGGATGAAGGATAAATGACACCTCTGTACTGTTTGGATGGCTGTACTCTGTGTATTGTTAATAATAATAAAATATTATTTAAGTGCCTCTGTCACTTAAAATAAAAAATGCACATTGGCCCCAATCAGGCACAAAGCAAATTACTGAACGTGTTTTCTTCTGTGCATTCAGTTTGTAAAAAAGAAACGGAAGAGCTGTGGCAGCCAGAAGCTGAGCTCATTCTATATTTATATTTACTGGAACTACTTTCTTCTCATCTTCAGTCCTGCTGCTCTGTCAGTCAGGCTGTTTTACATTCATTTAGCAAATCACTGAGCCCTGATCCACAAAGCCCCAAACCTCTCTCCTGGTAAGTGTTTTATCACATCATTGAATTTCATCAAAATTATGTTCCAATCTTTTTTTGGGACAAGAATTGAAAACTTGGATCAAATTTACTGGTGAGAAATTATTGAATAACTGTAAAAGCTGTCTGTTTATTCCAGACAAAAATCAGTGTATTTGTGTAAGTGTCAGGGTTGGGGGACAGAAGAACCAAGTGCTGACTCAGGTTATGAGAAATGACAGGTTTAATGAAGGCAGGCAGATAAGGGACAGGCAGAGCATGATCCAAACAGGCAAAGTTCAAAAACTGGGCAGAGGCATGAAGATCATAGAAAAGGGAAGAATAATAGAAATGGGGCACGGACGTGACAGACTGTGTGCTCTTGTGTAGCATCTGTTACAATGAGAGTACAGAGAATACTCACACAGTGTAACAGCACAATAACTCACTGTGTGCTCTTGTGTAGCATCTGTTACAATGAGAGTAAAGAGAATACTCACACAGTGTAACAGCACAATAACTCACTGTGTGCTTTTGTGTAGCATCTGTTACAATGAGAGTACAGAGAATACTCACACAGTGTAACAGCACAATAACTCACTGTGTGCTCTTGTGTAGCATCTGTTACAATGAGAGTATAGAGAATACTCACACAGTGTAACAGCACAATAACTCACTGTGTGCTCTTGTGTAGCATCTGTTACAATGAGAGTATAGAGAATACTCACACAGTGTAACAGCACAATAACTCACTGTGTGCTCTTGTGTAGCATCTGTTACAATGAGAGTACAGAGAATACTCACACAGTGTAACAGCTCAATAACTCACTGTGTGGTCTTGTGTAGCATCTGTTACAATGAGAGTATAGAGAATACTCACACAGTGTAACAGCTCAATAACTCACTGTGTGCTCTTGTGTAGAATCTGTTACAATGAGAGTATAGAGAATACTCACACAGTGTAACAGCACAATAACTCACTGTGTGCTCTTGTGTAGCATCTGTTACAATGAGAGCAGTGGAGGCTCCTCCATAGAGGTGGAGGAGGCCTGGCCTCCCCAATAATTTGAGAGAAGAGAGAAATTTAAACAAAACAATAAATATATTTATTTTATTTATTTTAACAAAAAACATATTTTTTATTTTTTATATTCATATTATTTTAGTTTTGTTCATAAATCTAAATTTTCCCATGGCTAAAACCCAATATTGCAATTGTAAAGCAACAGGCCAGATTTCCCTATCAGTTTGTATTAAGGGAGGCCAGGCCTCCCCTAGGAAATTCGCTTTTCATAGAAGTCAATGTAATGCATTTTTTTTCATGCCAATATGTGATTGGCCAGATCACTGAAAATGGGTGGGCAACGGAGGCCTGGCCTCACCATGCATTGTGTCCAGGGCTGAAAGATTGACATTTTGTTTGTCCAATCACATGCTGCTGGTTCATTTGGAATCAACTGTCCTTTCCTTTCCTATTCAACACTGAAGCCATTTTGAGAATTCGCTAGTCACTTCAGTCAAACAAACACTCGCCATAGTGGCTACGAGTGTCCCATCAACTTGTGCTTTTCAGGAAATTTAGACAACACCCCTGGCTATCATCCCTGGAGTTTATAGCTCATTTGGCCAAACACTTTTGCTTAAAACTACCTCGGAAGTCGGCGAGATTCTGGCGCTATTTGAGATCTTGGGCTGGAGATATGCAGATTCCAGATACTAGGGAGTGAGAATGACATTCAATAGGTCATGTTAGACACCATTTGGGATTTATTGAACAGTTTTATTTTTAATGTAGTCCATTTCGTTTTATTACAAGTCAATTTAATAATCTTCCATATCAAATTACTGAATTGTTGCTCTGTGAGGAAATTCACTCTAAATACGAATAGAGTGCTGCCCTCTAGTGGATAACGTTAACGTTAGATAAAGCCAACTGGAACCATATTTTTACATATTTTATATTAAATATATTGAATAAAACTACATATGATAAAGAAAGTGTTCTTATCTTTTTTATATGCTAAACTTGATTAAATTGGTGATTACATGTTGAAGCTGTAGAAGAATGAAAAATGTAAGCTAAACAAAATTGTTTTTAACTACATAATTAAAATTCCTGCCTTTTACACATGTTCACTTGGCATTTATATTACATCCAAATGTCATTTCTCAGCTTAATTATCAGGCAGGCTCATAGACTTACAGCAATGTCATTTCTTCAGGAAGGCACAAGGCTAAGCTCTGCACAATGAATTTCATCAGCCAGAACTTTGACTGTAGCTTACACTCCAAATAGTATGCCTTTGGCCAGCACAAAGACAGATAAGAGAACAGGGAACATTCCATCCCGAGTGAAGTGAGCAAGCGGAAAAAAATGGCCTCCTCAATTCTGGAAGTCACCAGCCTCCACTGAATGAGAGTATCGAGAATACTCACACAGTGTAACAGCACAATAACTCACTGTGTGCTCTTGTGTAGCATCTGTTACAATGAGAGTATAGAGAATACTCACACAGTGTTCTTCAATGCCATTCATTTTTACAGTGTAAAATAATAACTCATATCTGTATTTGTGTCTCATATATCTAATGCAGCCATGCTCTTCAACACCTTCGTAGCCTTCCTGTTTGTGTCAGGTAAAGCGCAGTTATGA
Organism: Conger conger; assembly: GCF_963514075.1. Lineage (NCBI taxonomy): Eukaryota > Metazoa > Chordata > Actinopteri > Anguilliformes > Congridae > Conger > Conger conger. The sequence goes on along the minus strand of NC_083760.1, from coordinate 91,078,860 downwards.
TGTTTCAGTGCTGTGTGTGTTTGTGTGTATGTGTGTGTGTGTGTGTGAGGGGGGGGGGGGGGGGGGCGGTCGGCGAATGCATGCAGGGCAGAATTAGTCAAAATTACTATTAATCAAAGTACAAAAGAGGGCAATCAAATTCTGGAAACATCTAAAAAAATAGCGAGCCTAACTCTTACCATTACAAAGCCCTGCATCATTTTTATGATGAAGGTCCTCATCATACCCAGCTTTGAACCTGAGACATAGTTCAGTACAGTTGTCATGGAGACATCATCTTCATTTATGTTCATTTAATCCATGATCTGTTGTGTTTGTGTGTGTGTGTGTGTGTATTTGTGTGTGTGTGTGTGTGTGTGTGTGTGTGTTTGTGTGTGTATCTGTGTGTTTTTCAGGTGTTCTTGGCCAGTACGGATGGGGAGTGACTTACACCCCAGAGAGAATCTGTGCCTTAAAGGGGTCTTCAGTAGACATGCGCTGTGTTTACTTTCATCCCACAAAGGAACCTTACAGAGTGCAGAAAGCATTCTGGTTTATTCGCTGGCGCCCTCCACAGGAGCCTGAAGACCTGTCCCGGGACCCAGGGTACTCTGGTCGTGTGGAGTACCGTGGGAATCAGATCAGTGACTCCACTTTTAGAATAAAACAACTGAGAGAAAGTGATTCACAAACATATCGCTTCAGGTTCCTGACAAACCATGGTGGAAAATTTACTGGCCGACCTGGTGTCTCATTGACAGTCACAGGTAACCATTTAATGTGATGAGCTCAGAGGATTCTTCTCCTATATCTCTGAATGGAAGACTGGGGAAGGGAGGGATGTTTTTACAGTTTTAATTTGTTTGCAGCTCTACAGGTGAGGGTGAATCCTGGCTCAGTGACAGAGGGACAGAGTGTAACACTGACCTGTAACACCACCTGCACTCTGACTGGCAGCCCAGCCTTCAGCTGGTACAGGGACGGGTCTCCTCTGTCCTTCACCACCCAGACACACCAGCTCAGAGCCAGCAGTGAAGATGGAGGCACATACTCCTGTGCTGTAAAAGGATCTGAGCTTCTCCCCTCCCCTGCAGTGGCTCTTAATGTGTACTGTGAGTACAAGAGGCCAGACTCTTTCACACTATTGGTGATGTCATCAACACTGTAGAAATGTTTGACACATCACACAGGTTTCAAAGCATTCAGCCTAAATCTACCGTTAAATTCTACAGATTATCATATGCTGCATGGTCATGTACAGATTTCACTTAAACGGCAACACATGTTTAGTGATTTTATTTATTAGCTGAAACATGAATGCTGGAAATAAATGCATAATTTAATTATTTGAAAGCACTATACGTGTCCAGTTTAGATTCCACCTGAAACTACAAACTCTTCTTCCCTCTTCCAGATCCTCCTAAAAGAGTCTCAGTATCAGTGAGCCCCTCTGGTGAAATTGTGGAGGGCAGTTCAGTGACTCTTACCTGCATTAACCAGGCCAGCCCACCAGTGCAGAGATACATATGGTTTAAGAACACTGGATCTGTTAGCTTAGCGATACTAGAAACAAGATGGAGTCAGAAATACACCATTGAAAAAATCAAATCCTCGGGTGATGGAGAGTACTACTGTGTGGCAAGGAATTCGATTGGCCGAGGCAGATCTCCTGATATACATCTCAATGTGCTGTGTGAGTAATTCTGCACTGTCATTTACAACGGTTTGGATGGGCAGTGTCTTCCATGGAAATACATACTCGTTTGTTTTACTAGCCCGGATACCTTCATTCCTATTATAGTCACATAGCTGCACTGAACACTATTTTCATATGTCAGGATTGTAGCACAAAAGTGATATAGGGCTGGGCAATGTCTATAAAAAATGATACTGTCTCTTTAAACATTGTGGTAAAATATACATTCACTGAGCACAAACACTTCTTCCCTCTTCCAGATCCTCCTAAAGGAGTCTCAGTATCAGTGAGCCCCTCTGGTGAAATAGTGGAGAGCAGTTCAGTGACTCTGACCTGCATTAACCAGGCCAACCCACCAGTGCAGAGATACTCCTGGTTTCAGGAGAACAGAGCTGTACCCTCAGAGAGAGGAGGACCAGAGGCCAGCTACACCATTAAACACATCACACAGCAGGATGCTGGAGAGTACTACTGTGAGGCAGGGAATGGGCTTGGGACAAACAGATCTCCTCCTAAACGTCTGGATGTGCAGTGTGAGTGTATCAGCTTCAGACACATGGAGCAGAGAGAAGTCAGTATCTCCTGAGTGTCTGTGGGAAACTTCACAACAGTAAGACACTGAGTCAACCAGTCAAGCTGGCCAGTAGAGGAGAAATCCTGTAGAAATATTACATTAACATGCAATGATGTAAAAGCCAGATCATGCTGACATGTCTTAAGTCATACATGTGTAGTCAGAGTTTGCACAGGGCACTCAAGTTGTTGAAAATGTAATTTCCTGCTCAATTTGTAAACTGGTCATAGCTGGATTTTATGTTTTTTTCTGTTGATTTCAGATCCTCCTAAGAACATTTCAGTGTTAGTGAACCCTGCTGGGGAAATAGAGGAGGGCAGTTCAGTGACTCTGACCTGCAGCAGCGAGGCCAACCCACCAGTGCAGAGATACATCTGGTTTAAGGAGACTGGAGCTGGAGTCTGGCAGGCAGGATCAGGACAGAGTCTCAACTTTTCTTATGTTAGCTCCTGGAGCAGTGGACAGTACTACTGTGAGGCAAAGAACACCCACGGAGCCCAGAACTCCACTGCTCTCCTGCTCACAGTGCAAGGTATGGCCAGAACACGTCTAAGTTAGGCTGCAGCCTACATCACAAAAATTATTTAGGCTACAATACCTAGCCCATTGTTTCTTCGCACATAAAATCAACCACTCAAAATGCATTCACGGAAATTGGCCAAGTGACAAAGATGTTGAAGATTCGTGGGATTAATTATTGTGACTAATTGAACTAAAATTGAACGACTAATTTCCATCCCAAATACAGTGGTGTCATGTTCCAGTTTATTCCACTTCCCTTGCTGCTGCCGTCTGCATACACACCTTTGCCGGTCTCTCTCAAAGATGCTCCAAATAAAACAATTTGCTACACATTATTATAATAAAGAAAATTGTTTAATTCAACAAGCGTAGACCAATATTAAATGCGCAGAGCAAATTCAGTCAGGAAACTCTTGCTACAACATTCAACCATTGGTTGGTCTCAGCAAGCACGTCCTCAATCTCAACCAATCACACACAGACATCACTACATGTCCTCAAACTCACATTGACCAATCACAAGTGTGCACAAATTCTAGTAAATGTGCAGTACATTCTAGTAGACATAATGCAGGCATAGATGGGTTTGTCCCCACTGTTAGAAACTTTCACCTTACAGACCACGGAGTGCTGTGTTGTGAAATGACCACGGATACATCATGACTGACACTGGTGCATCTCTCTGACTTTGTGTAGGAGGTCGGTCCTTGACTGTGGTTGCAGCAGTGGGAGCTGTAGCAGTGGCGGCCATTTTGGCTCTTGTGTTTCTTGGTGTCGTCTGTGTGAGGTACGTGGCTGAAGATCTGTGCCAGTTCACACTCACTCATTAGTGAATGATGTCGGATTAGACCTGCAGTGTAAAAACTAGTGTACATTTCTATAGAATGATGTTATCATGTGCTAAATATTGATGCCATACCCCCCTCTTATGTCTGGGTTGTGCTTAGACCACTGCATCATTAGTTATTTTGGATTATTGCATTGTAAACTTATGCTTGATGGATTTTGATTTCATTCATACATTTTTGTTTTTTATTTCTATAAGCAGGAGGAAACGACCAACAAATGAGGAGGTGAGTCAATCAAAATGAAATATATTACATAGATGTACGTGTTTTTGTGTGTACAGAATACACTCAGTGACCACATTCTTAGGTGCACCTTTCTAGAATTGATTTTTGATTTTCTGGTTTGTGGTCTCTGCCTGGTTTTTGGACTGTTTTGAATTTTTGTATATGTGCCTTTGCTTGTTTGGACATTCTCCTGGTTTTTTAAACTCTGCCCTGTGTTTTTGATTACTCTTCTGATTACCCCATATGTACCCGTCCGCCTCCATTACAACAATTGCCTGTCCCTGAATTACGTTTTGGATCTGCCCCTTTGCCATTTTTCACATTATCCCCGAGTCTGCTCATGATTATTCTGTCCCGAGTGCCGATACTGGCTAGGGTGCTTGTAGTCTAGTGGCTAAGGTGCCTATAAACTGCTGGCTAAGGTGCTTGTAGTCTAGTGGCTAAGGTGATGCCTTGATGGCTGATGACTAGGACCTGGAAGGTTGGTGGTTCAAGCCCTGGTGTAGCCACAGTAAAATGGAAAATATGTCCAGTAAATAACTGCAATGTGAAAATGAACAGGAACTTTCCGCTGAACATTCCCATCCTTTCCCTGCCTGTTCTTCACCCTGCAGGGGAATAACAGCCCCGTGGATGACAACACTGCAGGGATGCCAGTGAGCCACACTGAACCCCAGGGTACAGACAGAGGCAACGGGGAAGGTCCCCTCTACTACACTGTTCAACCTGCCAACACCCACACCCAGCAAGACCTTCTGTACTCCACTGTTCAACCTGCCAACACCCACACCCAGCAAGACCTTCTATACTCCACTGTTCAACCTGCCAACACCCGCACCCAGCTAGACCTTCTGTACTCCACTGTTCAACCTGCCCCAACCCGCACCCAGCTAGACCTTCTGTACTCCACTGTTCAACCTGCCCCAACCCGCACCCAGCAGCACGTTCTATACTCCACTGTTCAAAAGCCTCTCCTCGAGTGTGAGGATGATGTTCAGTATGACAGTGTCCAGTTCCTGCCCTCCTGCGCTGCCCCCAGGTGAGAATATCCCCTCATTACACTCCCTGTGCTGACTGTGGCTGTGCCAGCTCTTCTGATTGGCCCAGTTTAAATCAAACAGTGGACTTGAGACGGGGCGAAACCAGACGGGATGGTTTTAGAACGTTTTTTGAAGAAAGTCTTAGTGGTGTGTACTGTCCAGTTTTGGAGAGTCTGCTTTCGTCGGCTAGCGTTTCCCAAACTGACCACGTCAATGCGACATTGGCTCAGGAGGTAAGAGCGGTCGTCTGGCAGTCAGAGAGTTGCCGGTCCGATCCCGCCCCCTGGGTGTGTAAAAGTTTCTCTGGGCAAGACACCTAACCCCCAAATGCTCCTGATGAGTCAAGTCTCTTCTCAAGTTAACTGTTTGTTGGAGCCTGGTTTTAGAACTGAACCAATCACGAAGCAGCACAGCGGATTGAAGAGAACAGTGGTGTGGGAGGAGTCTCTCATCAAACTGTGAACTTGTGTTAATGTTGTTAAAACAACATCACGGTTCCCAACAATAAATACAGACAATACGACGGTAATGGTAGCTAGCTAAACAAAATACACATATAAATGTCACGAGAAGAAACATGAACCGTCAAGCACGCGGAGTCGTTGTTACGGAAACATTTGTGTATTTGTTTGCTTGGCGCTCTGGTGCGGACTGGCGAACTGAATGATCATTCATTTGACATTCTGTGAACAGTATGCCATTTTATTGACTTAACTAGGTGTAATTTGTTACAACTAAGATATTTGCTGGATTAAACGGCTTTTTATCTGCATGTTTACCGTAGCTATTGCTTTTATGAGCCAACTGTTATAACCTGTCGCAATGGTTACTTTTTTCAAATTTATTTGTGGATGTGGACGCAGAAACAATGACCATTTTAGATTCGATTTCTAAACCGGCACACAATTTTAGTTTTTGCGAAAAGATTTTGAGCAGTAATTAGGCTACGTACCTGGATTACTTTGCGAATAGCCTGCCTATACGCATTATCGTGGCTGCCAACCAATTAAGTATTTCGCCAAGCAATGTGATTCGCAGAATGTGAATTTATTTAAGGTGTAATCATGGTTCTTTATGCCATCGGCACTGTCATTTGCGTTTTAGTACTGGACAAGACCTACACACCACTGGTAGTTCATAAATGAAGTTAATTTAAAAAAATCACTTAAAAGAACACAATATAATTGTGATTCATGTAGCAATGGTAAAACCTGCTATTTGTGGTAGCAAATTATCCTCAGGATAGATGCATGCAGTGCATATCATCTTCCTGTAGATGGCGATATTGTTACTACAGTAAAGGAGTCAAACTTGCATGTAAATTTGAGGTATGTCCCAAGATATGTTATGAAGCAAGAAACAATAATTATGATATTCACATCTGTGAATGAACAAATTGAATTTGTACATGTGCTTATGTGAGTGCATGCGTGTGTTTGGAGGCATGCGTGTGTGTGTTAGTGTGTGTTTATCAGACCGTGTGTATACAGGAATCTTTACCAAACATATAACTTCACTTCATTATCGGATTTATGTTGGAATGGATAAGATCAGGAATTAGCCTATGCTTGTAAAAAAATAAGTGCTATGACCTTTATTTTATGTTAAAGTTTTGTGTTTAAATAAAGGACCATCAAAAAGTCTCTCTTGCTCTCTCTCACATACAAACAAAGATAAAAAACACAGGACTCGGGTTCTAAGGCATTTCATTTATTCATAGCATTTATGAACAAAGGAATAATAAATTGTACATTATTGGCATCATCCTCATCATCATTATTTAATCAATATTATTATTACTTTTGCATTTCCAAGGCAGAAATTCTAGACAGTGCTTGAGAGTGTTTCCATTTCCCTGATTGCAGTGAGTAACTGTTTATTTTAATTAGAAAACTAAAGCAAAGCAGAAAAGAGATTTTAGCTTTAATCATTTGAAGAGGAGAACCCAGCACAGACACTCATAATGCCGACCTGCTCTTCCTGTTCTGTTCTATTTGGGGCGAATCAGGGTTTAAACCTGCTACCTCACACCTGCTGTACATCACCTCTCCTGGGACCAAATGCACAACTTAGGGCCTTTTTCACAAAGCAGGGATACGGGTCAGCTTGGTAGAACAAAGTAGGGCGGCCTGTAGCGTAGTGGTTAAGGTAAAGGACTGGGACACGCATGGTCGGTGGTTCTAATCCCGGTGTAGCCACAATAAGATCCGCACAGCCGTTGGGCCCTTGAGCAAGGCCCTTAACCTGCATTGCTCCAGGGGAGGATTATCTCCTGCTTAGTCTCATCAACTGTATGTCGCTCTGGATAAGAGTGTCTGCCAACTGCTAATAACGTAATGTAATGTAAAACACAGAACCATCTTCAAACACAGACTCAAGTAAAAAGAGCTGTTCCAGGTTTTACTTATCCAAGCAAACTCAGTATTCCTGCTTTGTGGGTTTTACTCAGTGCCGTTATCCAGCTAACTCAGTAATCCTGCTCTGTGGGTTTTATTCAATTCTGCTTCGTGATACAGGCCCCAGATGTGCCTTTCTCAGACCGGACGGAGGATCTCTTTTTCTGCTGGTTATTGGTCTCCACATTTACGCCCTGCCTGGTCAGGATTGGTCTAGTTCAGTCAGGTACGCCTCACACAAACCCACACAGGTACACAGTGCGGGGTGCCACCAGAGAGGCACCTGAGGCTGTAGCCAGAGCTCCGAATCTTACACTTTACAGGTACTTTTTTTTAAAAGTAGGTCAGTAAGCAAGTTTCTGTCTGCACTTAATACTTCAGAGAGCAAACTGTCTTTTAATGCGAGTCTGTGGGGAACTGGGGGAGACTGCCCTTGTTCAGGGAGACGGGATGAAATCAGGTGCACACAGAATAAAAGCAGTGTTCATTTCCAATCAGAGAGTGTAACAGGCCTGTTTAAAGCAGGTGTGTGCCTACTGCACGATATCGCAACGAGAACAGAGTTTTAAAGCCATGCAGCCCCCATACCACAGCGCTTTCGACGACCAGCAGCTCCAGTCCACATATATATAAAATATAATACAAGTCTCAAAATGACCACCCCATTACATTTCCTTAAAGAATTATAGAAAAACAACAATAAAAGGACAAGGCGCTGCTTATTTACCTCACAAAGTGCTTTTGTTAGCTTAGCTCTCTAAATATACTCATTTCCTTGGAGTGAATGGCAGATTCCCCAGCAGAAGAAGGCTACTCCTACTGACACAAAAACAGACCACTAACATAAAACAAGAAAGAAAATGGTTTACGTGACATTGGGGGGGAAATGAGTTTAATTTGTGATGACAGTGATGATTTCAGAATGAACAGAACAACTAGATGAAAGAATAGTGCACATTTTAAGTCTCCAGTTTTATACACAAAGCGGCAGGCACACCTGAACCTAGTTTTGGTGGTCATCTTCCTCTTTGACCACTAGAGGGAAACCTGCCTGTGAATTCGGCAAAACTCCTCAGAGACAAAACTTTGGTCCTCCCTGTGCAAGAGGCTATGGCTTTCAGCAGCAGCCAGAGTAAAGTCTTTCTGAAATTGAGAAAAATACTCAAAGAAGCTGTAACTTTAAGAGAAATTAAAGACCAACACCTTTCTTGCATAAACACAAAGGCCGTTATAAGGCTACTGAGTCTTCTTAAGACTTCTTGCTTTCTATCTTCCAGTGGTTCCACTTATTTTTCTTTGGGGAATCTTTCTCTTCTTCTTCTCCCTCTCTCTCTCTCCATCCGTCTCACATTCTCTCACTTTCTCTCACTTTCTTCTTCTCCCTCTCGACAATTCCACTTAATTAATCTTCCTCTCGATTGGCCAATGAGAGGCCAAGTCCCGCAGCTCTGATTGGTCAGTCCACTGATCAAGGGGGTGGAGATAGGGACACTTGCTCTGTATTTGGAGACTGGGCGCCACCTGCAGGAAGAGAGAGGAACTTTTTTTTGCAGTCGGAAGCACAGACTGGATAATTCAGCATCGTAACTGAAATGACCCCACAGAGAGGTTACAAGATCTGCTACTGCATGTAATCCCACTTTCCCCACAAACAAAACAATGCGTACATTGGGTGGCCTGTAGCGTGGTGGTTAAGGTAAATGACTGGGACATGCAAGGTTGGTGGTTCTAATCCCGGTGTAGCCACAATAAGATCCACACAGCTGTTGGGCCCTTGAGCTAAGGGGGACATTCACTCAGTGGTTTAGGCAGAAAGACTTTTAAGTCTTATAAGAACTTCTGATTTTGGTTTTTGTGTTTTGACTCTTTTTAACCCAGGTCTTCCTCCCTTGCTTATTATTCTGTTCACTGCTCTGCACCGAGAACTTCCTGCTGTGTGCCCGTGAGAGCAAGTGCATTCAGGAGTGTTTACAAATGTGGAGTTTGAGTTTTACTTCATGCCGGAATTGATAATCCCAGGAATTATGCTTGTAAAAATAATTGTAATTATGCTTAAAACATTTTTTAATAAATCGTCATAATAATAAAATAGAACAATAAACTCAATTACATTTGATTCTGCTGAAGAGAGAAAAGCTCTTCCTGTCCGACCAGGAAAATGCAGTCTTGTTGTTATTCTGACTGAATGATGTCAGAGCCACAGGTGAAGGGTGTAAACCCCATGCTAACCCAATGATGGAATTTAGCCAGTGCCGAAGGGGTTTGCATGCTTGTCTTTCTGGTGTTGCTGGAAGAATATTAGTAGGGTTAAATAGTAAGGACCGCTATCCGGAGAGTCTAGATCAGCTAATGAATAAACCACGTTACAAAGACAGTAGTACCACTCTGCCTTCCGCTCTTTACTGGTCCGGGCTGACCAAGAATCTCCACAGTAGGGCCAATACATTCACCTTCGTTATCTGACTCCATTTAAGATATAATTTAGAAATTTGGGTTTGAACCTCGGGAGTGATTACACTCGACTCTTACCTGTGCCACCATTACTCAATATATGTTCCCAGGATTAGCATTATTGCTGAATCTCAGTTCGGCTGAGAAACTCAGAGGCTGAGGGTTTAGCCAACACAATACATGCACTATATTGACATGATAGTTGCGAGCCCAGGTCGGCGTGCATTTAGAGGGCTCCTTAGAGCTAACTTGACAGGAACCGGCGTAGAAACGCCCATGGGTTCCCTTCGCATCAAATTACATGAGCCGTGCACCACCAATCCTTGGCTGTGTAGAACCTGCACAGCTAGACCAATGAGGGAATAGCTGGAGGTGAAGGGACGACGTGTTCTTTCCTGGCTGTTTGGAAGTGAATGAAAGATTTTAATTATCATCCTCCGCACACGAACAGAGCACAATTATGTTTAGGAATATACTGGGTCTGTTGCCACGGGTCGGATATGGATTGACCTGCCCCATATCCCGCTTACAACTGGCCTGAAACAGATCAGTAAAATTCCTAATGTTCTCCGTTCGTAAACGCGGCCGTATTGAAAGCTTAGTGGTTACTCTCGTTCCACTCGTTTATCTGACTCCATTTAAGATATATAATTTAGAAATTTGGGTTTGAAATTTACGCGAACCTCGGGAGTGATTACACTCGACTCGTACCTGCGCCACTATTACTCAATATATGTTCTCGCGATTAACATTATTGCTGAATATCTCAGTTCGGTGTAGAACTCAGAGGCTGAGGGTCCAGTCAACACAATACATGCAACACAGTCATGATAGTTGCGAGCCCAGGTCGGCGTAGCATTAACTGGGCTCCTTAGAGCTATTTTGACAGGAACCAGCGCCGTAACGCCCAGGGGTTCCCTTCGCGTCAAATCACAAGAGCCGTGCCTAACCGACCCTTTAAGTTGGCAGAAACTTGCTGGCCTCACAGCTTAGAACTATCACATGGGTACCAAGCTCTCAGTTCGGTGTAGAACTCAGAGGCTGAGGGTCCAGTCAACACAATACATGCAACACAGTCATGATAGTTGTGAGCCCAGGTCGGCGTAGCATTAACTGGGCTCCTTAGAGATAATTTGACAGGAACCAGCGCCGTAACGCCCAGGGGTTCCCTTCGCGTCAAACCACAAGAGCCGTGCATAGCCGACCCTTTACGTTGGCAGAAACTTGCTGGCCTCACAGCTTAGAACTATCACCTGTACCAAGGGACTGCCGATCGGTCGGTCCTTGGTCCCCATTGTCCCCCTCAATATTCAGTTGTAATTTAGGCTGAAAAGGTACAAGATGAATTAGAGTCATGGAGATCACGCAAGTTACAAACAAAATAATTTATTTGCAGACGGGTAGGCAGTTAGCGTAGAATCACACAGTCAATTACGAAAAGACAAATTGAAGATAAAAAGAACAGAGTGAAATAGTCTTACCCAGCCTGCTTTCGCTACACACAAATACAAAGTATGCACAGTGTGGGAAGTCGAGTGCGATCTTCCCTGATAGGCTCGTCTCCCTGGCTTTTATGCCAAATCATGTGTTTGATCCAGGGGGCAGTGCCATAAATTAGCCTGGTGGGGTTGTCGAATCTGGAATTTAGACCCCCACCGTTGGGGGTTGTTGCATAGGGAAAATTAGATGATTACCAAGAGAGGACGTGTAGGTTTTCCCTTGAGTTATTGGTTTATTAAAATCCATTTGGTATGAAATGTATCTCATCTGATTCCTTGACTTCACTGGATCACATCCATACCAAACAGATTATCCTAATGTTTTGTTATGGTGCAGTTATCATGAAACCTCCCTCCTGTGTATCCATTTTACATGTAATTCCTGTTATTACTGCACTGGGCATAATGCAATACAACCAGGATCACATGGGCAATGTTTGCAATATTTTACCGGGTCTATTGACCATCTCAACAACAGTTTTTTGGTTTTCCTCCAAGAGAGTAGTCCCTGGGGTAATGACAGCAGTGCCCAAAGGAGGGCACTGTGGTACTGCCCGGAGTCTTTCCCCCTGGAAGTGACCAGGTGTGGGGTCATAAGATATTAGGCACATTCTTTTCCCAGGAGTTTTAATGGCCCACATGGCCTAATTGCCCGGGAACCGCTCATCTACCCACCATATATCTATCCCTTATCTTCTTGGCGTCACTGGTCTGGAACTCGTCAAAAGGTACTACAAATAGCATTGTCCTTTGTCCTTTTTGACACATACCAGAACCCCCACTTCAAAAATGGCAGAACCCCCAGCTCACAGGCTCCTCACAGATGGCAGTCACACTTCGCCTCCCTCCTACAGCTGCCTTTCCCAGCTTGGAAACACCACTAAAGTACCAAGCCACTGATCAGTTGGTCTGTGGTCAATATTGTCCCCCTGAGTATTCAGTCGTAATTTAGGCTGAAAAACGTACAAGATGAATTAGAGTCATGGAGATCAAGCAAGTTACAAATAAAATAATTTATTCGCAGACAGGTAGGTTATTAGCTTTAGAATACCAATAGTCAATTACAAAATACACAAATTAAGAATAGAGATAAATAAATAGAGTAAATAATCATACCTAGCCTGCTTTGGCTACACATAAACACAGAACGTACATATAGAATGTGCATAGTGTGGGAAGCTGGTTACGGTCTTCCCTATACATACACACACATACATATACTTACACAGAATCTGCAGTGTGGGAAGTCGATTGCGATCTTCCGCTGCTACACATACATATATGTACAATATGCCATGTGCTACATGTGATACATTGATTATAAGCCACTTGCATATAGATACACTTCTGGCATAAATCATCGAGAGTCCCGGAGAAACCAGCTGTACAGGCATATCTCGCTCTGCCTGTGTCCTTGACAGTCTACACAGTTCGAGACGCCCCCCCTCCACCCAGCTGGCTGCTTTATTAAACTCTGGTTACATATGGGTCACTGTGTAATTCTAGCACAATTTAGCAGTTAATCAGTTTGAGTTTAATACGTATATATTGATACACTTTTAGCATACATCATCGAGAGTTTTGGAGGAACCAGCCTGCTCGCTGAGGTGGAGTCTGATTTTGACTTGTGATTGTTTATCATGCTTTTAGGAGGGAGATCTTTTGTTCTGTGAATTTTCCCCTACAACACTCCTATAACACCCTTACACACAGTATAACCCTGATAAGCAGAGAGAAGTTTGTGCCTTAGCTTCCTCTGTGGTCTGTGGTCAGGTGCTGCACGCTTAAAATGAACAATGCATGCTGGCCCCAATCAGACACAAAGCAAATCACTGAAGGTGTTTTGTTCTGTGCATTCAGTTTATAAAAAAGCTTCAGGAAGGTGGGGCTACTTTATTCTCACCTTCAGTCCTGCTGCTCTGTCAGTCAGGCTGTTTTACATTCATTTAGCAAAACACTGAGCCCTGATCCACAAAGCCCCAAACCTCTCTCCTGGTAAGTGTTTTATCACATCATTGAGTTTCATCAAAATTATGTTCCAATATTTTTTTGGGACAAGAATTGAAAACTTGGATCAAATTTACAAAGAAAGTACATTTACTGGTGAGAAATTATTGAACAACTGTAAAAACTGTCTGTTTATTCCAGACAAATATCAGTCTATTTGTGCAAGTGTCAGGTTTGGGGGACAGAGGAACCAAGCGGAGACTCAGAGGTTATGAGAAATGGCAGGTTTAATGAAGGCAGGCAGATAAGGGACAGGCAGAGGGTAATCCAAACAGGCAAAAACCTAGAGGTCAGTCCAAACAGGGCAGAGGCATGAATGTGACAGACTGTGTGCTCTTGTTACATTACATTATTGGCATTTGGCAGACGCTCTTATCCAGAGCGACGTACAGTTGATTAGACTAAGCTGGAGACAATCCTCCCCTCGAGCAATACAGGGGTAAGTGCCTTGCTCAAGGGCCCGGCGGCTGTGCAGATCTTATTTTGGCTACACCGGGATTAGAACCACTAACCTTGCGTGTCCCAGTCATTTACCTCAACCACTACGCTACAGGCCGCCCCTCTTGTGTAGCATCTGTTACAATGAGAGTAGAGAGAATACTCACACAGTGAAACAGCACAATAACTCACTGTGTGCTCTTGTGTAGCATCTGTTACAATGAGGGTACAGAGAATACTCACACAGTGTAACAGCGCAATAACTCACTGTGTGCTCTTGTGTAGCATCTGTTACAATGAGGGTACAGAGAATACTCACACAGTGAAACAGCACAATAACTCACTGTGTGCTCTTGTGACAGCCCTAACTTAGATTTAATAATATTATCATTATGCCTAGCATCGTACTTCTAGCCTTGTTGTTTACAATTTTGAATTGTAGTCCCGGCGGCACGGATGGCGCAGTGGGTAGCACTGCTGCCTCACAGCAAGGAGGTCCTGGGTTTGAATCCCCGTCGGCCGGGGCCTCTCTGTGCGGAGTTTGCATGTTCTCCCCGTGTTTGCGTGGGTTTCCTCCGGGTACTCCGGTTTCCTCCCACAGTCCAAAGACATGCACGTTAGGCTGATTGGAGAGTCTAAATTGCCCATAGGTACGAGTGTGTGAGTGAATGGTGTGTGTGCCCTGCGATGGACTGGCGACCTGTCCAGGGTGTATTCCTGCCTTTCGCCCAATGTATGCTGGGATAGGCTCCAGCCCCCCTGCAACCCTATTCAGGATAAGCGGGTTAAGATAATGGATGGATGGATGGATGGAATTGTAGTCCCTGCTGTATTCCTACACATACATGTAAATGCTATGTCTGTTTACTTCCAGCAGGGGATTGGACAGAACTTGTGTGTGCAGTTGTTGGAAGCATAGTGACTCTTGCACTCATAGCTGTTATTATGTGGACGAGGTAAGTGTTCACAATGTAGAAAACATCTGGAAATCAATCATCACTCAGAACACGTGTAATTAAAAGTTTGCATTAAACCGAGAGATTTGTAGTGATTTTACAGATTCCCTGTTTAATTCAGAGGACTAGGTCGGAATGTTACAGCGAGACGCCATCTTGAATATCAGTCACTTCTCTCCCCCACCCTTTATAGTCCACAATCTGTTAACATTATAATTATAATTGCATTCATGGTACACCGGTTCTTCGAGTGATTCTGTGGTGTATGACTCAGTTCTGGGGGATCAGCAAGGGGTTGTGTGGCCACTCAGATGTAGGGGACAGTATATAACCCTGCTACATACACACTCTTATAACACTGTTACACACAGTATATAACCCTGCTACAAACACACTCTTATAACACTGTTACACACAGTATATAACCCTGCTACACACACACTCCTATAACACTGTTACACACAGTATATAACCCTGCTACACACACACTCCTATAACACTGTTACACACATTATAACCCTGCTACACACACACTCCTATAACACGGTTACTCACAGTATATAACCCTGCTACATTCACACACACACACACACACACACACACACACTCCTATAACACTGTTTCACACAGTGTATAACCCTGCTACACACACGCTCCTATAACACTGTTACTCACTTACAGTATAACCCTGCAACACACACACTCCGATAACACCCGTATGCACAGTATAACCCTGCTACACACACACACGCACACACACACACACACACACACACACACTCCTATAACACGGTTACTCACAGTATATAACCCTGCTACATTCACACACACACACACACACACACAAACACACTCCTATAACACTGTTTCACACAGTGTATAACCCTGCTACACACACACTCCTATAACACTGTTACTCACTTACAGTATAACCCTGCAACACACACACTCCGATAACACCTGTATGCACAGTATAACCCTGCTACACACACACACACACACACACACACACTCACAAACTCATAACTCATGTACATGCACATGAGTTCTCTGTCATTGTTGGGAAGATGTTCTGTGTAAGCGCATCTGCTAAATGAATGCAATGTGCTGACTATGATGTAGGCACTGTGTAGTTTAGGCTGTGGCACGGTTCACATGGAATGAGTCATGTGTTCCTCCCTCTGTTGCTCACATACTGAGACCATTTGTGTAGTTTCTGTCTGGGATTAACATGATGCATCATTCTATGTGTTCTCTTTATATATGCAAATATCCTTTTATTATATGTATTATAGTTTATGTTAACATCTTTTAACACACTGTTTTGTCTTCATTTGATATTGCTTTGTTTCATTGACTCAGTCGTTACATGTTCTGATTTTACCAATTTAAGATTATCTTTTTGTTTAAAATATGCTGCTTGATTGTGCATATTGATGTATTATGGTTTGTTTAAGCATTCGAAAGAACTGTTAACCTCTGGTCTCTATGAATAAAGTTAATAATTATTTGAGAACATTATAAAGCCATCATGTTTTGCCTGCAAAAAAAAAAAAAACCTTTCAATTCACATGTAGCTCAGCTCCATGGAATGTGAAAGAGACAGTACAAAATACACCCAGCTGAAACAAACAGCTCAACATAGATTTTGAAGCAGCTGGTAGCTGGTTGACACTTGCTCCCACCTTGGCATGGTTTGAGCAGCCGAAGCTAAACAAAACAAAACCGACAAGTGCTCAGAGAAGCTACGCTACGTTGAAAAAACTTCAAAAAAAAAACCCTATCAGTGGGACACTATCCTTAGAGGCGGGGGCTTGCCAGCTTGGAGGGCAGTAATTGGTGAATACTTTCTAATGGGGATGAAAGTATCAAAAGGACAGCTGCCAAATAAATCCACACAATCCGTATGAAGAAAATGTGCATTTAAACGAGCCGTTTGGAATTCCACGTAGCGACATCACAACGATACGCTTGTTTGCTTCAGCACGGGGCACCTTGTAACCGGAACAAATCAAATAACAGACTTCAGTTTGTTGGTGCTAACCAGCCAATCAGAACAGTGGTTCGTTAAGGTCAATGAGCCTTAAAGACACAGTCACTAAAACAGCCTGTTCTTGGTAAAGCTCATGAGAAGTGCTGGAGAATGGACACTTAAAACAACATAGAGAAAACCACCAAACACCACCATATCAGGACCTAAATATAACACTGGAAAATACACAAAATGGGACCTTTAAAATATTCTATTGAACTGTAATGCTCATGTGGCTTTATTGTGTATTGATTTTCATTCTTGGGTACCAATACGGAATCATGTACACTGAGCAACTTCAGGCATAAAAGCATGCATGGTCAAGAGGTTCAGTTGTTGTTCATACCAAACCTCAGAATGGGGAAGAAATGTTATCTCAGTGACTCTGACCGTGGAATGATTCTTGGTGCCTGTCGAGGTGGTTAGAGAATCTCAGAAACTGCTGATCTCCTGGGATTTTAACACACAACAGGCTGGAGAGTTTACAGAATGTGATGCTAAAAAAAACTAAAACATCCAATGAGCAGCAGCCCTGTGAGCTGAAACACCTTGTTAATGAGAGAGGTCAGTGAAGAATGTCCAGACAGGAAGCCGACTGGAAGGTGACAGTAACGCAGATAACCACACGTTACAACAGTGGTATGCAGAAGAGCATCTTTGAACACACAATGTGCCAAACCTCTAAGTGGACAGGCTACAGCAGCAGAAGACCAATATGTCTAAAGAATAAGTATAATAAATACCTAATAAAGTGCTCACTGAGTGTTCGTTGTATTACATGTATTTTGGAAAATGCAACACTATGAAAGTTCATAATTATTTTTTTAAATTGTAGGGCCTTCATCTTTTGAACTCGATCATATCTTTCATTCATGTAGTTTATTTCTGTGATGTGAAAGATGTAATAATCTGTCAAATAAATCATATACACTAAAAGCTGTCATCCTTCTGAAATGTGGGCAACTATTTATGTGAAGGAAGAGCCATGCAGCAGCCAAAACTAGACTAAAGTCTGAAACATTGACATGAACATCAGCCACAGGATGTTCACCGGAACGGATCTAAAAATAAAGACAAGCAGAGAGAAGTTTGTGCCTTAACTTCATCTGTGGTCTGGTGCTGCACCTCTGACATGAAGCCATTCCACCCACAGCCACACAGAGCCCAGCAGAGTCCCTCACTGCACCCCACTCACTGGCCACAAGAGCACTATCACCTAATATAAAACATGCACCCTGCTCTCACTCAGACAGAGAGCCCAGCAGAGCCCCTCACTGGGCACAAGAGTACTATCACCTAATATAAAACATGCACCCTGCTCTCACTCAGACACAGAGCCCAGCAGAGCCCCTCACTGGACACAAGAGCACTATCACCTAATATAAAACATGCACCCTGCTCTCACTCAGACACAGAGCCCAGCAGAGCCCCTCACTGGGCACAAGAGCACTATCACCTAATATAAAACATGCACCCTGCTCTCACTCAGGCACAGAGCCCAGCAGAGCCCCTCACTGGGCACAAGAGTACTATCACGTAATATAAAGCATGCACCCATCAGCTCTCACTCAGACACAGAGCCCAGCAGAGTCCCTCACTGGGCACAAGAGTACTATCACCTAATATAAAGCATGCACCCATCAGCTCTCACTCAGACACAGAGCCCAGCAGAGCCCCTCACTGGGCACAAGAGTACTATCACCTAATATAAAACATGCACCCATCAGCTCTCACTCAACAAAGAGAAAATTACTCAACTAATTTTCTTGAGCCCAGTTCAAAAACATGCACACATTTTATGAACAGGGTCAGTGCGGCAGTGCTGTTCTCTCATTCAGTCCTGCTGCTCTGTCAGTCAGGCTGTCACACTCACGAGCACTTCCTGTCCACCTGGCAGGCCACCCCCTCTGCCATCCTTCACATCTTCTGCTCCTCGTGCTCCTGGCTGCCATTGGCTGCTGCAGTCGCTGTGGCTGCATCACAGAGGAGCCTCGCAGGAGAAAAGTGGGCAGAGGATGTTTGAATGCTGCCCAATGAAGAACAACAGTATAGAGCCAGTTGCATTTTGTTTCAGCGCCTGTTTTCATTTCCCCTCCTTGAACTCTGGGATTGAGGAAAAGTGCTACATCAAAGGTAGGAAATACTGACAATACACACATAATACACCTCTGTACTGCAAGTGTGACTTCACTTTGTGGATTCTTTCCAAAACTGTCGACTGTCAAATTTTCGAAACATCTAAAAAATAGCGACCCCAACTCTTAACTTTACAAAGCCCTGCATCATTTTTATGATGAAGTTCCTCTTCATACCCTGCTTTGAACTGAGACAGAGTTCAGTACTGTTGTTATAAAGATATCATCTTCATTTATGTTCATTTAATCCATGATCTGTAATGAGTGTGTGTGTGTGTGTGTGTGTGTGTGTGTGTGTTTGTGTATTTTTCAGGTGTTCTTGGCCAGTACAGATGGAGAGTGACTTACACCCCTGAGAGAATCTGTACCTTAAAGGGGTCTTCAGTAGACATGTGCTGCACTTACTAATATCCCACATTTTATGACAGAAATTCAATAAAATATTATTACAGAGTGCAGAAAGCATTCTGGTTTATTCGCCAGCGCCTTCCACAGGAGCCTGAAGACCTGTCCCTGGACCCAGAGAACTCTGGTCGTGTGGAGTACCTTCGGAATCAGATCGGTGACTCCACTTTTAGAATAAAACAACTGAGAGAAAGTGATTCACAAACATATCGCTTCAGGTTCCTATCAATGGGACGCTATGCTTAGAGGCGGGGGCTTGCCAGCTTGGAGGGCAGTAATTGGTGAATACTTTCTAATGGGGATGAAAGTATCAAAAAGCACAGCCGCCAAATAAATCCACACAATCCGTATGAAGAAAATGTGCATTTAAACGAGCCGTTTGGAATTCCACGTAGCGACATCACAACGATACGCTTGTTTGCTTCAGCACGGGCCACCTTGTAACCGGAACAAAACAAATAACAGACTTCAGTTTGCTGGTGCTAACCAGCCAATCAGAACAGTGGTTTGTTAAGGTCAATGAGCCTTAAAGACACAGTCACTAAAACAGCCTGTTCTTGGTAAAGCTCATGAGAAGTGCTGGAGAATGGACACTTAAAACAACATAGAGAAAACCACCAAACACCACCATATCAGGACCTAAAATATAACACTGGAAAATACACAAAATGGGACCTTTAAAATATTCTCTTGAACTGTAATGCTCATGTGGCTTTATTGTGTATTGATTTTCATTCTTGGGTACCAATACGGAATCATGTACACTGAGCAACTTCATGCATAAAAGCATGCATGGTCAAGAGGTTCAGTTGTTGTTCATACCAAACCTCAGAATGGGGAAGAACTGTGATCTCAGTGACTCTGACCGTGGAATGATTGTTGGTGACTGTCGAGGTTCGAGGAGAATCTCAGAAACTGCTGATCTCCTGGGATTTTAACACACAACAGTCTTGAGCGTTTACAGAATGTGCTGAGAAAAAAATCAAAAACATCCAATGAGCAGCAGTCCTGTGAGCTGAAACACCTTGTTAATGAGAGAGGTCATGGAGAATGGCCAGACAGGTTCAAGCCGACTGGAAGGTGACAGTAAGGCAAATAACCACACGTTACAACAGTGGTATGCAGAAGAGCATCTCCGAACACACAATGCGTCAAACCTCTAAGTGGACAGGCTACAGCAGCAGAAGACCAATATGTCTAAAGAATAAGCCTAATAAATACCTAATAAAGTGCTCACTGAGTGTTCGTTGTATTACATGTATTTTGGAAAACACATTTGTTTGCAACACTATGAATAAAGTTCATAATTACTTTTTTAAATTGTAGGGCCTTCATGTTTTGAACTCGATCATATCTTTCATTCATGTAGTTTATTTCTGTGATGTGAAAGATGTAATAGTCTGTCCAATAAATCATATACACTAAAAGCTGTCATCCTTCTGAAATGTGGGCAACTATTTATGTGAAGGAAGAGCCATGCAGCAGGCAAAACTAAAGTTTGAAACATTGACATGAACATCAGCCACAGTATGTTCACCGGAATGGATCTATGCCGTGAGAAAATAAAGACAAGCAGAGAGAAGTTTGTGCCTTAACTTCCTCTGTGGTCAAGTGCTGCACCTCTGACATGAAGCCATTCCACCCACAACCACACAGAGCCCAGCAGAGCCCCTCACTGCAGCCCACTCACTGGGCACAAGAGCACTATCACCTAATATAAAACATGCACCCTGCTCTCACTCAGACACAGAGCCCAGCAGAGTCCCTCACTGGGCACAAGAGTACTATCACCTAATATAAAACATGCACCCTGCTCTCACTCAGACACAGAGCCCAGCAGAGTCCCTCACTGGGCACAAGAGTACTATCACCTAATATAAAACATGCACCCATCAGCTCTCACTCAGACACAGAGCCCAGCAGAGTCCCTCACTGGGCACAAGAGTACTATCACCTAATATAAAACATGCACCCATCAGCTCTCACTCAGACACAGAGCCCAGCAGAGTCCCTCACTGGGCACAAGAGTACTATCACCTAATATAAAACATGCACCCTGCTCTCAGTCAGACACAGAGCCCAGCAGAGTCCCTCACTGGGCACAAGAGTACTATCACCTAATATAAAACATGCACCCATCAGCTCTCACTCAGACACAGAGCAAATTACTCAACTCATTTTCTTGAGCCCAGTTCAAAAACATGCACACATTTTATGAACAGGGTCAGTGCGGCAGTGCTGTTCTCACATTCAGTCCCACTGCTCTGTCAGTCAGGCTGTCACACTCACGAGCACTTCCTGTCCACCTGGCAGGCCACCCCCTCTGCCATCCTTCACATCTTCTGCTCCTCGTGCTCCTGGCTGCCATTGGCTGCTGCAGTCGCTGTGGCTGCATCACAGAGGAGCCTCGCAGGAGAAAAGTGGGCAGAGGAGGTCTGAATGCTGCCCAATGAAGAACAACAATATAGAGCCAGTTGCATTTTGTTTCAGCGCCTGTTTTTATTTCCCCTCCTTGAACTGCGGGATTGAGAAAAGTGCCACATCAAAGGTAGGAAATACTCACAATACACACATAATACACCTCTGTACAGCAAGTGTGACTGCACTTTGTGGATTCTTTCCAAAAAAGAAAAAAAAAGATGACATAACACTCATTTAGCAAACCACTGAGCCCTGATCCACACTCTCTCCTGGTAAGTGTTTTATCATATTATTTAATTTACTCAACGTTTTTTCACAATGTTGTGGTGCAGGAAAATAAAACCGGGATCAAATATGAAAATAAAGTGCATTTTCCTGCTGAAATGACTGCTGCTTGTTCCGTACAAATCAGCCTGTCTGTTACAATGAGAGTATAGAGAATACTCAGTGTAATGCAGCACAATAACTCACTGTGTGCTCTTGTGTAGCATCTGTTACAATGAGAGTCCAGAGAATACTCATACAGTGTAACAGCACAATAACTCACTGTGTGCTCTTGTGTAGCATCTGTTACAATGAGAGAATAGAGAATACTCACACAGTGTAACAGCATAATAACTCACTGTGTGCTCTTGTGTAGCATCTGTTATAATGAGAGTATAGAGAATACTCACACAGTGTAACAGCACAATAACTCACTGTGTGCTCTTGTGTAGCATCTGTTACAATGAGAGTATAGAGAATACTCACACAGTGTAACAGCACAATAACTCACTGTGTGCTCTTGTGTAGCATCTGTTACAATGGGAGTATAAAGAATACTCACACAGTGTAACAGCACAATAACTCACTGTGTGCTCTTGTGTAGCATCTGTTACAATGAGAGTATAGACAATACTCACACTGTGTTCTTCCATGCCATTCATTTTTAGTGTAAAATAATAACTCATATCTGTATTCATGTCTCATGTATCTGATGCAGCCATGCTCTTCAAGATCTTCGTATCCCTCCTGTCTGTGTCAGGTAAAGTGCTCGTTAAAGTTTTATTTTTATTTTTTAATGCAGTTATGATGGTTCAGTGCTGCGTCCCAGCGTCTTAGGGACAGTGAGTGACAAGGAGCACAAAAAAAAGAAAAAGAAAATGTATCTATGTAAATATTTTTGGTTTCTATTCTTTCATGTTAAAAATTGTTCTGTGTTAAATGTAAGTTTATATATACATTTATATATACATTTTTGTCATTTGGCAGACGCTTTTAATCCAAAGCGATTTACAAGTGCAATATATAGATGCTTTTGCAAAACAAAATGTAATGTTCCGTCATGCCAATAAAGCAACGTGAAGGGAAAGGAAAGAGCGAGAGAGAGACAGAGAGAGAGAGATAATTTTACATTTTTTAATGATGAAGTTCCTCTTCATACCCAGCTTTGAACCTGAGATAGAGTTCAGTACAGTTGTTATGAAGTCATAATCTTCATTTCCATTAATTTAATCCATGATCTGTAATGACTTGTGTGTATGTGTGTATGTGTGTGTGTGTGTGTGTGCGTGTGTGTGTGTGTATGTTTGTGTGTGTGTTTGTGTGCATGTGTATGTGTGTGTGTGTATGTGTGTGCGTGTGTGTGTGTGTGTGTGTGTGTGTGTGTATGTATGTGTGTGTGTGTGTGTGTGTTACAGGTGTTCTTGGCCAGGGCGGATGGGGAGTGACTTACACCCCTGAGAGAATCTGTGCCTTAAAGGGGTCTTCAGTAGACATGCGCTGTGCTTACTTTCATCCCACATATTATTACATAAATTCAATAAAATATTATTACAGAGTGCAGAAAGCATTCTGGTTTATTCGCCAGCGCCCTTCACAGGAGCCTGAAGACCTGTCCCTGGACCCAGAGTACTCGGGTCGTGTGGAGTACCGTGGGAATCAGATCAGTGACTGCACTTTTAGAATAAAACAACTGAGAGAAAGTGATTCACAAACATATCGCTTCAGGTTCCTGACAAACCATGATGGAAAATATACTGGCCGACCTGGTGTCTCATTGACAGTTACAGGTAACCATTTAATGCGATGAGCTCAGAGGATTCTTCTCCTATATCTATGAATGGAAGACTGGGGAAGGGAGGGATGTTTTTACAGTTTTAATTTGTTTGCAGCTCTACAGGTGAGGGTGAATCCTGGCTCAGTGACAGAGGGACAGAGTGTAACACTGACCTGTAGCACCACCTGCATTCTGACTGGCAGCCCAGCCTTCACCTGGTACAGGGACGGGTCTCCTCTGTTCTTCACCACCCAGACACACCAGCTCACAGCCAGCTGTGAAGATGGAGGCACATACTCCTGTGCTGTAAAAGGATCTGAGCTTCTCCCCTCCCCTGCAGTGGCTCTTACTGTGAACTGTGAGTACAAGAGGCCAGACTCGTGTGTTTCACACTATTGGTGATGTTATCAACACTGTAGAAATGTTTGACACATCACACAGGTTTCAAAGCATCCAGCCTAAATGTACCGTAAAATTCTACAGATTATCAAATGCTGCATGCTTATGTACAGATTGCACTTAGACGGTTTACTGTCTTCATCTAT
The DNA here is from genome assembly GCF_963514075.1 of Conger conger. NCBI lineage: Eukaryota > Metazoa > Chordata > Actinopteri > Anguilliformes > Congridae > Conger > Conger conger. The sequence continues at coordinate 91,054,653 of NC_083760.1, read as the reverse complement.
TAACTGAAACATGAATATTGGAATATTGAATATTGAATATAAATGCATGATTTAATGATTTTAAAGCACTATACGTGTGCCAGAGTCCAGTTTAGATTCCACATGAAACGAAAAACACTTCTTCCCTCTTCCAGATCATCCTAAAAGAGTCTCAGTATCAGTGAACCCCTCTGGTGAAATAGAGGAGGGCAGTTCAGTGACTCTGACCTGCAGCAGCGATGCCAACCCACCAGTGCAGAGATACACCTGGTTTATAGAGACTGGAGCTGGAGTCTGGCAGGCAGGATCAGCACAGAGTCTCAACTTTTCTTATGTTAACTCCTGGAGCAGTGGACAGTACTACTGTGAGGCAAAGAACACCCACGGAGCCCAGAACTCCACTGCTCTCCTGCTCACAGTGCAAGGTAAGGCCAGTTAGGCAAGGTAACAAGTTAGGCTGCAGCCTACATGACAATTTTTTTTTTGCCTACAATACCTAGCCCATTGTTTCTTCTCACATAAAATCAATCACTCAAAATGCATTCACTGAAATTGGCCTAGTGATGAAGATGTTGGAAGATTGGTGGAATTAATTATTGTGACTAATAGAATTTTTTTTTTATCCCAAATACAGTGGTGTCATGTTCCAGTTTATTCCACTTCCCTTGCTGCTGCCGTCTGCACACACACCTTCGCCGGTCTCTCTCAAAGATACTCCAAATAAAACAATTTGCTACACATCAATATACTAAAAAGATTTGTTTAATTCAACAAGCGTAGGCTAACATTAAATGCGCAGAGCAAGTTCAGTCTGGAAACTCTTGCTGCAACATCCAACCGTCGGTCGGCCTCAGCAAGCACATGTCCTCAAACTCACCCAATCACATACAGGCATCACTACATGTCCTCAAACTCATCCAATCACATACGGACATCACTACATGTCCTCAAACTCAACCAATCACATTCAGACATCACTACATGTCCTCAAACTCAACCAATCACTTTGACCAATTACAAGTGTGCACAAATTCAAGTAAACGTGAGACGGGTGCGTGGGGGTTGGACCCAAAATGCACGACTCAGAAACAATAGTAATATAAAGACCCCTCAGGGCTTTATTCGGGACGAATCCCAGGGGAGTAGTCAACACAAGCAAAGTCCATACACATAGATCAGCCAAACAAAAAGTAAACAAACAAAAAGCACGGTGCCGAGGGAAGAGGCAAACTCGTAGTCGGTAGACGTGCAGGGAGGTCCGGTAGCAGGAGAGCTGTCAGCGAGGCAGATGAACAGACGGACGGCAGGCAGAGGCGTAGTCGTGGACGAAGCGGGAGTCGAAACCATGAAACAATCAGCGAAGCAAAAGTACAAAAAAACGGTAGGCGAGGACGGAGTCAAAAAACAAACGATGGTCACAAAACAGAAATCAATAAACAATGGTCGGTAACAGGCTTGGATCGTAACGTGTAATCAATAGTGGTAAATGCTCAAGAGTTGCGTGGTAAACAGAGGCAGACAATTTCGTGAAGAACAGTTGCGCGACTGGGCTATAAATGCGGGTGTAGACAGGTGTAGACAATTAGTTAGAGCGTAGCAAGGAAATGGAAAACAGGTGCGATGGATGACAAGTTTAACAAGGAGATTAGTAATCGTTAGTAATAAACCTATCCTTCCCTAGCATTAGTAAATTAGTAAATGACATGCACGAGAAACGTAAGGTAACATGAACACATGATTAGTCTTGTTAGTTTCTACCCAATCCTGATTTAGCGTTAGTCGTTTTAGTAAATAGACAAATGGAAATAATTAGGGAGTGAATGACAGAAGGAGCGAGAGAGAAAAGGTGGAACGCAAGGTTTGACATGTAAAAGTGTATGCATAAACCACGACCAGTTAACGTAACAATAAACATAAATCAAAACATAATACAAAACGAAACTAAGACGATAACCATTCAACATAACAAGGTAATATAATCGTAACGAAACATAACTAGACATGACGAGAAAATAAATCGTAACAAGAAATAAACTAAACAACATGACGAACATGACTAACATAATACATGATAAGACACTACGTGACTAAGACAACATGAATAAACAAAAAACATGGCGAGACAGACCTGAAACGTGACAAAACGTACTGCAGGCATAGATGGGTTTGTTCCCACATTTAGAAACTTTCACCTTCTAATGCCTTGGATGTTAATTCTTTCTATCAATCAGTTTCACAAAGGTTCTTTTTATATTTACAGTTTATTATTTTAATTATTATTATTATTATTATTATAATTATAGTAATAATAATAATAATAATTATTATTATTACTGTATTGATGTCTGTTTATATTCTTATATTATTATTGTCGTTTTTGGTTTAATTTAGATTTGTTGGAGTTATTTTTCTCATCTGGTTTGAAAACAAAAAAACAGTCGCAATTTCACAAGCACGGAGTGCCGTGTTGTGAAATGACCACGGATACATCATGTCTGACACTGGTGCATCTCTCTGACTTTGTGTAGGAGGTCAGTCCTTGACTGTGGTTGCAGCATTGGGAGCTGTGGCAGCGGCGGCCATTTTGGCTCTTGTGTTTCTTGGTGTCGTCTGTGTGAGGTACGTGGCTGAAAATCTGTGCCAGTTCACAGTCACTTATTAGAGAATGATGTCGGATTAGACTTGTGGTGTAAAAACCAGCGTAAGATGCGATTTCTATATGATGTTGTCATGTACCATACCCCCCTCTTATGTCTGGGTTGTGCTTAGACCACTGCATCATTAGTTATTTTGGACTTTTGCACTGGGTTTTGATTTTCTTTATACATTCTTGTGTTTTTCTCTCTATAAGCAGGAGGAAACGATCCATAAATGAGGAGGTGAGTCAATCAAAAGGAAATATAATACATAGATGTATGTGTTTTTCTTCATACAGTATACACTAAGTGACCACTTTCTTAGGTGCACCTTTCTATTATTGATTTTATATTTTTTGGTTTGTGGTCTTTGGATGTGCAGTGTGCCTTTGCTTGTTTGGATTTTCTCCTGGTTTTTTTAACTCTGCCCTGTGTTTTTGATTATTCTTTTGATTACCCCGTATGTACCTGTCCACCTCCATTATGACAATTGCCTTTTGACATTATCGCTGAGTCTGCTCATGATTATTCTGTCCTGGGTGCCTATAGACTACTGGCTAAGGTGCTTGTAGTCTTGTGGCTAAGGTGCCTATAGACTACTGGCAATGGTGCTTGTAGGCTAGTGGCTAAGGTAATGCCTTGATGACTGATGACTAGGACCTGGAAGGTTGGTGGTTCAAGCCCTGGTGTAGCCACAGTAAGATGGCAAATGTGTCCACTAAATAAGTGCAATGTGAAAATGAACAGGAACATTTTCTGCTGAATCCTTTCCCTGCCTGTTCTTCACCCTGCAGGGGAATAACAGCCCCATGGATGACAACACTGCAGGGATGCCAGTGAGCCACACTGAACCCCAGGGTACAGACAGAGGCAACAGGGAAGGTCCCCTCTACTCCACTGTTCAAGCTGCCAACACCCACATCCAGCTAGACCGTCTATACTCCACTGTTCAACCTGCCAACACCTGCACCCAGCAAGACCTTCTGTACTCCACTGTACAACCTGCCAACACCCGCACCCAGCAAGACATTCTGTACTCCACTGTTCAACCTGCCAACACCCACACCCAGCAAGACCTTCTATACTCCACTGTTCAACCTGCCAACACCCACACCCAGCAAGACCTTCTGTACTCCACTGTTCAACCTGCCAACACCCACACCCAGCAAGACCTTCTATACTCCACTGTTCAACCTGCCAACACCCGCACCCAGCTAGACCTTCTGTACTCCACTGTTCAACCTGCCCCAACCCGCACCCAGCAACACGTTCTATACTCCACTGTTCAAAAGCCTCTCCTCGAGTGTGAGGATAATGTTCAGTATGACAGTGTCCAGTTCCTGCCCTCCTGCGCTGCCCCCAGGTGAGAATACCCCCTCATTACACTCCCTGTGCTGACTGTGGCTGTGCCACCTCTTCTGATTGGCCCAGTCTTCATCAAACAGCGGACTTGAGACGGGGCGAAACCAGACGGGATGGTTTTAGAATGTTTTTTGAAGAAAGTCTTAGTGGTGTGTACTGTCCAGTTTTGGAGAGTCTGCTTTCGTCGGCTAGCGTTTCCCAAACTGACCATGTCAATGCGACATTGGCTCAGGAGGTAAGAGCAGTCATCTGGCAGTCAGAGGGTTGCCGGTCCGATCCCGCCCCCTGGGTGTGTAAAAGTTTCCCTGAGCAAGACACCTAACCCCCAAATGCTCCTGATGAATCAAGTCTCTTCTCAAGTTAACTGTTTGTTGTTGCCTGGTTTTAGAACTGAACCAATCACGAAGCAGCACAGCGGATTGAAGAGAACAGTGGTGTGGGAGGAGTCTCTCATCAAACTGTGAACTTGTGTTAATGTTGTTAAAACAACATCACGGTTCCCAACAATAAATACAGACAATACGACGGTAATGGTAGCTAGCTAAACAAAATACACATATAAATGTCACGAGAAGAAACATGAACCGTCAAGCACGCGGAGTCGTTGTTATGGAAACATTTGTGTATTTGTTTGCTTGGCGCTCTGGTGCGGACTGGCGAATTGAATGATCATTCATTTGACATTCTGTGAACAGTATGCCATTTTATTGACTTAACTAGGTGTAATTTGTTACAACTAAGATATTTGCTGGATTAAAAGGCTTTTTATCTGCCTGTTTAACCGTAGCTATTGATTTTATGAGCCAACTGTTATAACCTGTCGCAATGGTTACTTTTTTCAAATTTATTTGTGGATGTGGACGCAGAAACAACGACCATTTTATATTCGATTTCTAAACCGGCACACAATTTTAGTTTTTGCGAAAAGATTTTGAGCAGTAATTAGGCTACGTACCTGGATTACTTTGCGAATAGCCTGCCTATACGCATTATCGTGGCTGCCAACCAATTAAGTATTTCACCAAGCAATGTGATTCGCAGAATGTGAATTTATTTAAGGTGTTATCATGGTTCTTTATGCCATCGGCACTGTCATTTGCGTTTTAGTACTGGACAAGACCTACACACCACTGGTAGTTCATAAATTAAGTTAATTTTAAAAAATCACTTGAAAGAACACAATATAATTGTGATTCATGTAGCAATGGTAAAACCTGCTATTGGTGGTAGCAAATTATCCTCAGGATAGATGCATGCAGTGCATATCAAACCTTCCTGTAGATGGCGATATTGCTACTACAGTAAAGGAGTCAAACTTGCATGTAAATTTGAGGTATGTCCCAAGATATGTTATGAAGCAAGAAACAATAATTATGATATGCACATCTGTGAATGAACAAATTGAATTTGTACATGTGCTTATGTGTGTGCATGCGTGTGTTTGGAGGCATGCGTATGTGTGTTAGTGTGTCTGTTTATCAGACCGTGTGTATACAGGAATCTTTACCAAACATATAACTAAACTTCATTATCGGATTTATGTTGGAATGGATAAGATCAGGAATTAGCCTATGCTTGTAAAAAAAAATAAGTGCTAAGATGTTTATTTTATGTTAAAGTTTTGTGTTTAAATAAAGGACCATCAAAAAGTCTCTCTTGCTCTCTCACATACAAAGAAAGATTTAAAAAAAACACAGGACTCAGGTTCTAAGGTATTTCATTTATTCATAGCATTTATGAACAAAGGAATTATTGGCATCATCCTCATCATCATTATTTAATCAATATTATTATTACTTTTGCATTTCCAAGGCAGAATTTCTAGACAGTGGTTGAGACCATTTTTCCATTTCCCTGATTGCAGTGAGTAACAGTGTTTATTTTAATTAGAAAACTAAAGCAAAGCAGAAAAGAGATTTAGCTTTAATCATTTGAAGAGGAGAACCCAGCACTCATAATGCAGACCTGCTCTTCCTGTTCTGTTCTTTTTTGGGCGAATCAGGGTTTAAACCTGCTACCTCACACCTGCTGTACATCACCTCTCCTGGGACCAAACGCACAACTTAGGGCCTTTTTCACAAAGCAGGAATACGAGGTCAGCTTGGTAGTAAAACACAGAACCATCTTAAAACACGGACTGAAGTAAAAAATAGCTGTTCCAGGTTTTACCTATCCAAGCAAACTGCTTTGTGGGTTTTACTCAGTGCCGTTATCCAGCTAACTCAGTATTCCTGCTCTGTGGGTTTTACTGAGTGCACTCATCCAGCTAACCCAGTAATCCTGCTCTGTGGGTTTTACTCAGTGCACTTATCCAGCTAACTCAGTAATCCTGCTCTGTGGGTTTTACTCAGTGCACTTATCCAGCTAACTCAGTATTCCTGCTCTGTGGGTTTTACTCAGTGCACTTATCCAGCTAACTCAGTAATCCTGCTCTGTGGGTTTTACTCAGTGCAGTTATCCAGCTATCTCAGTAATCCTGCTCTGTGGGTTTTACTCAGTGCAGTTATCCAGCTAACCCAGTAATCCTGCTCTGTGGGTTTTACTCAGTGCAGTTATCCAGCTAACCCAGTAATCCTGCTCTGTGGGTTTTACTCAGTGCACTTATCCAGCTATCTCAGTAATCCTGCTCTGTGGGTTTTACTCAGTGCAGTTATCCAGCTATCTCAGTAATCCTGCTCTGTGGGTTTTACTCAGTGCACTTATCCAGCTAACCCAGTAATCCTGCTCTGAGGGTTTTACTCAGTGCACTTATCCAGCTAACTCAGTAATCCTGCTCTGTGGGTTTTACTCAGTGCAGTTATCCAGCTAACCCAGTAATCCTGCTCTGTGGGTTTTACTCAGTGCAGTTATCCAGCTAACCCAGTAATCCTGCTCTGTGGGTTTTACTCAGTGCAGTTATCCAGCTAACTCAGTAATCCTGCTCCTGCCCCAGATGTGCCTTTCTCAGACCGGACGGATGATCTCTTTTTCTGCTGGTTATTGTTCTCCACATTTACGCCCCTGCCTGGTCAGGATTGGTCCACCGCTATTGGCCTGAATGTCCATAGAAGTGTGCACACCTGAGTTCAGTCAGGTACGCCTCACACAAACCCACACAGGTACACAGTGTGGGGTGCCACCTGAGAGGCACCTGAGGCTGGGCCCCGTTGCAGCCAGAGCTCCGAATCTTACACTGCACAGGAAGGGGTGTGGCTTAAACACCCCAAACATGAAGAGGGTGTGGCTATACATCAACAGTGCTGCTGTCCACCCTTGGCCCCACCCATGTCATGTGACCACACCCTCCAAACAGCTTGTTTTCCAAGAAAAAATAAAAAGATAAGAATATCACAACACCACATACATATGTAACCATATGTTACTTAGTATGCAAGAAGAAACAGTATTTTTTATCAACAGGAACCAAAGTTAAATAAAATTTCTTTTTTTACAGGTAATTTTAGTAGTGCATGGCTCTAGTAGGTAGGTAAGTAAGCAAGTTTCTGTCTGCACTTAATACTTCAGAGAGCAAACTGTCTTTTAATGCCAGTCTGTGGGGAACTGGGGGAGACTGCCCTTGTTCAGGGAGACTGGATGAAATCAGGTGCACACAGAATAAAAGCAGTGTTCATTTCCAATCAGAGAGTGTAACAGGCCTGTTTAAAGCAGGTGTGTGCCTACTGCACGATATCTCAACGAGAACAGAGTTTTAAAGCCATGCAGCCCCCATACCACAGCGCTTTAGATGACCAGCAGCTCCAGGCCACATATATATAAAATATAATACAAGTCTCAAAATGACCGCCCCATTACGTTTCTTTAAAGAATTATAGAAAAACAACAATAAAAGCCAATAAGTCATGGCTTTTTTTACCTCACAAAGTGCTTTTGTTAGCTTAGCTCTCTAAATATACTCATTTCATTGTAGTGAATGGCAGATTCTCCAGCAGAAGTAGGCTACTCCTACCCACACAAAAACAGACCACAAACATAAAATACACACATGGAGTGGATGGTTTACGTGACATTGAGGGGGAAATGAGTTTAATTTGTGATGACAGTGATGATTTAAAAATGAACAGAACAACTAGATGAAAGAATAGTGCACATTTTAAGTCTCCAGTTTTTATAGACAAAGTGGCAGGCACACCTGAACCTAGTTTTGGTGGTCATCTCCCCTCTTTGACCACTAGAGAGACAAAACTCCTCAGAGACAAAACGTTAGGTCCTCCTTGTGCAAGAGGCTATGGCTTTCAGCAGCAGCCAGCTTAAAGTCTTTCTGAAATTGAGAAAAATACTCAAAGAAGCTGTAACTTGAAGAGAAATTAAAGACCAACACCTTTCTTGCATAAACACACAGACTTCTTGCTTTCTATCTTCTCATGGTTCCGCTTATTCTCTTCTCCCTCTCTCTCTCCATCTGTCTCACGTTCTCTCACTTTCTCTCACTTCCTTCTTCTCCCTCTCGACAATTCCACTGAATTAATCTTCCTCTCGATTGGCCAATGAGAGGCCAAGTCCCGCAGCTCTGATTGGTCAGTCCACTGATCAAGGGGGCGGAGATAGGGACACTTGATCTGTATTTGGAGACTGGGCGCCACCTGCAGGAAGAGAGAGGAACTTTTCAGAGATGCAGTCGGAAGCACAGCCTGGAGAATTCAGCATCGTAACTGAAATGACCCCACAGAGAGGTTACAAGATCTGCTGCTGCATGTAATCCCACTTTCCCCACAAATTAACAATATATATATATATATATATATATATATATTGGGCGGGCTGTAGCGTGGTGGTTAAGGTAAATGACTGGGACAGGCAAGGTTGGTGGTTCTAATCCCGGTGTAGCCACAATAAGATCCATTATTAGATCCGATATTAGATTAGTAGATCCGATAAATCCGAACAGCCGTTTGGCCCTCGAGCAAGGCCCTTAAACCTGCATTGCTCCAGGATGGTCTCCTGCTTAGTCTAATCAACTGTATTTTGCTCTGGATAAGAGTGTCTGGCAAATGCCAATAATGCAATGTAATATATATACACTCACCAAGCACTTTATTTGGAACATTTTTACTTTATTACACCTACTCATTCTTGCAATTATCTAATCGGACAATTGTGTGGCAGTAGTGCAATGCATACAATCATGTAGATATGGGTGAGGAGCTGCAGAGAATGGTGCAAAAAACTAAAAGCATCCAGCGAGCAACAGTTCTGTGGGCATAAATGCCTCGTTAATGAGAGACGTCAGAGGAGAAAGGCCAGACTGGTAAAGGCTGACAGGAAGGTGACAGTGACATAAATAACCACACATTAGAGCAGTGGTATGCATATGTGTGTAAGTAGTTAGTTGTGTGTACATTACAGTGCTGCTTTCTGTTTGTGGAGCTGTGGTGGCAGTAAGGCTCCTAACCACTGCATCCTGTCCATTGCCCACTGCTTCCTGTTGTACCTACCCTGTTTGGGGCTGGGGCTGTTCAGGGGGACATTCACTATTAGTGGTTTAGGCAGAAAGACTTTTGAGAAGTACTTCTGCTTTTGGTTTTTGTGTTTTGACTCTTTTTGAAAAATCCATCTTGCTGATTATACCGAGAACTTCCTCCTGTGTGCTGTGCTTGTAAAAATAATTGTAATTATGCTTAAAACATTTTTTAATAAATCGTCATAATAATAAAATAGAACAATAAACTCAATTACATTTGATTCTGCTGAAGAGAGAAGAGCTCTTCCTGTCCGACCGGGAAAACGCAGTCTTGTTGTTATTCTGACTGAATGATGTCAGAGCCATAGATGAAGGGTGTAAACCCCATGCTAACCCAATGACGGAATTTAGCCAGGGCCAAAGGGGTTTGCATGCTTGTCCTTCTGGTTTTGCTGGAAGAACATTAGTAGGGTTAAATAATAATGACCGCTATGCGGAGAGTCTAGATCAGCTAATGAATAAACCACGTTACAAAGACAGTAGTACCACTCTGCCTTCCGCTCTTTACTGGTCCGGCTGACCAAGAATCTCCACAGTAGGGCCAATACATTCACCTTCGTTATCTGACTCCATTTAAGATATAATTTAGAAATTTGGGTTTGAGACATACGCAAACCTCGGGAGTGGTTACACTCGACTCTTACCTGCGCCACCATGACTCAATATATGCTCCCGGGATTAGCATTATTGCTGAATCTCAGTTCGGCGGAGAAACTCAGAGGCTGAGGGTCTAGCCAACACAATACATGCACTATATCGACATAGTTGCGAGCCCAGGTCAGTGTGCATTTAGAGGGCTCCTTAGAGCTAACTTGACAGGAACCGGCATAGAAACGCCCATCGGTTCCCTTCGCATCAAATTACAAGAGCCATGCACCACCAATCCTTTGGGCCAACACCTTCGTAGCCCTCCTGTCTGTGTCAGGTAAAATGCTCGTTAAAGTTTAATTTTTAATTTTTAATGCAGTTATAATGTTTCAGTGAGTGACAAGGACCACAAAATGAATAAATAAATAAATAAATATGTATCTATGTAAATATAATTAGTTTTTTTCCCCCCCACATTTGTAGTTATTATTCCAATGGATGGTGAGTGTTCATTTGTTTCTAGTCTTTCATGTTAAATATCGTTCAGTGTCAAATGTATGTTTTTATATATAGATGCTTTTGCAAAACAAAATGTAATGTTCTGTCATGCCAATAAAGCAACTTGAAGTGAATGGAAAGAGAGAGAGAGAGAGGGAGAGAGATAATTTTTTATTTTTTATGATGAAGTTCCTCTTCACACCCAGCTTTGAACCTGAGATAGAGTTCAGTACAGTTGGTATGAAGACATAATCTTCATTTATATTTATGTAATCCATGATCTGTAATGAGTTGTGTGTATGTGTGTGTGCATGTGTGTGTGTGCGTGTGTGTATGTGTGTGTGCGTGTGGATGTGTGTGTGGGCGTGGGTGTGTGTGTGTGTGTGTGTGTGTGTGTGTGTGTATGTGTGTGTGCGTGTGTCTGTGTGTGTGTGTGTTTGTGTGCGTGTATGTGTGTGTGTGTGTTTGTGTGCGTGTATGTGTGTGTGTGTGTGTGTGTGTGTGCGTGTGTATGTGTGTGTGTGGGTGTGTGTGTGCGTGTGTATGTGTGTGTGTGTGCATGTGTGGGTGTGGGTGTGTGTGTGCGTGTTCGTGTGCGTATGTTTGTGTGTGTATGTGTGTATGTGTCTGTGTGTGTGTGTTTATATGTGTGTGTATGTGTGTGTGTGTGTATGTGTGTGTGTGTGTGTGTGTGTATGTGTCTGTGTGTGTGTGTGTTTATGTGAGTGTGTGTGCGTGTGTGTGTATGTGTGTGTGTGTGTGTGTGAGTGTGGGTGTGTGTGTGTGTGTCTGTGTCTGTGTGTGTGTGTGAGTGTGGGTGTGTGTGTGTGTGTGTGTGAGTGTGTGTGAGTGTGGGTGTGTGTGTGTGTGTGTTTGTGTTTTTCAGGTGTTCTTGGCCAGGACGGATGGGAAGTGACTTACACCCCTGAGAGAATCTGTGCCTTAAAGGGGTCTTCAGTAGACATGCGCTGTGCTTACTTTCATCCCACATATTATTACACATTTTGTGAAGAAATTACACAGTGGAGAAAGCATTCTGGTTTATTCTCTGGCGCCCTCGACAGGAGCCTGAAGACCTGTCCCTGGACCCAGAGTACTCTGGTCGTGTGGAGTACAGTAGGAATCAGATCAGTGACTGCACTTTTAGAATAAAACAACTGAGACAAAGTGATTCACAAACACTCACGCCCGGATACCTTCATTCCTATTATAGTCACATAGCTGCACTGAACACTATTTTCATCTGTAAGGATTGTTGCACAAAAGGGCTGGGCAATGTCTATGAAAAATTCGGACAACTTCTTCCCTCTTCCAGATCGTCCTAAAAGAGTATCAGTATCAGTGAGCCCCTCTGCTGTAATTAAGGAGGGCAGTTCAGTGACTCTGACCTGCAGCAGTGATGCCAACCCACCAGTGCAGAGATACTCCTGGTTTAAGGTGTCTGGAGCTGGAGTCTGGCAGGCAGGATCAGGACAGAGTCTGACCATTTCTAAATTCAGTTTCTGGAACTGGCTGTTTGCCTCTTTTTGGTTCACACATCTGTGTCCTCCCAAGAGACCAACAGTACATCTCCACCATTTTGATTATAGTTTTGGGGGAATTTGAGTATGCATGCCCATATCTGGTTCTCGTGCTGGTCGACAGCCCTAACTTGGATTTAATAATATTATCATTATGCCTGGCATCGTATGTCTAGCCTTGTTGTTTACTTTTGAATTGTAGTCTCTGCTGTATTCCTACACATACATGTAAAATTTCCCTTGGGATGAATAAAGTATCTATTAATCTATCTATCTGTAAATGCTATGTCTGTTTACTTCCAGCAGGGGATTGGACAGAACTTGTGTGTGCAGTTGTTGGAAGCATAGTGACTCTTGCACTCATAGCTGTTATTATGTAGACGAGGTAAGTGTTCACAATGTGGAAAACATCTGGAAATTAATCATCACTCAGAACACGTGTAATTAATGTTTTGCATTAAAGTTTGCATTAAACCGAGAAATTTGTAGTGATTTTACAGATTCACTGTTCAATTCAGAGGAGTAGGTAGGAATGTTACAGCGAGACGCCATCTTGAATATCAGTCACTTCTCTCCCCCACCCTTTATAGTCCACAATCTGTTAAAATTATAATTATAACTTACAGTATATAACCCTGCTACATACACACACTCCTATAACACTGTTACTCACACTCCTATTACACTGTTACACACTGTATAACCCTGCTACATACACACACTCCTATAACACTGTTACTCACACTCCTATTACACTGTTACACACTGTATAACCCTGCTACAAAAACACTCCTATAACACTGTTACACAAAGTATATAACCCTGCTACACACACACACACAGACTCCTATAACACCCTTACACACAGTATAACCCTGCTACACACACACTCCTATAACACTGTTACACACAGTATATAACCCTGCTACACACACACACACACTCCTATAACACCCTTACACACAGGATAACCCTGTTACACACACACACACACACACACACTCCTATAACACCCTTACACACAGTATAACCCTACTACACACACACACACACACACTCCTATAACACCCTTACACACAGTACAACCCTGCTACACACACACACAGACACACACACACACACACACTCCTATAACACCCTTACACACAGTATTACCCTGCTACACACACACACACACTGCTATAACACCCTTACACACAGTATAACCCTGCTACACACACACACACACACACACACACACTCCTATAACACCCTTACACACAGTATAACCCTGCTACACACACACACTCCTATAACACCCTTACACACAGTATAACCCTGCTACACACACAAACTCATAACTCATGTACATGCTGTCATTGTATGGGAAGATGTTCTGTGTAAGCGCATCTGCTAAATGAATGCAATGTGCTGACTATGATGTAGGCACTGTGTAGTTTAGGCTGTGGCACGGTTCACATGTAATGAGTCTTGTGTTCCTCCCTCTATTGCTCACATACAGAGACCATTTTTGCAGTTTCTGTCTGGGATTAACAATTTGACATGATGCATCATTTTATGTGTTCTCTTTGCATATGCAAATATCCTTTGATTATATGTACTGATGTATGATAGTTTATCTTTTAAAACACGGTTTTGTCTTCATTTTACATTGCTTTGTTTTATTGACTCAGTTGTTACATGTTCTTATTTTACCCATTTAAGATAATCTTTTAGTTTTGAATATGTTGCTTGATTGTGCATAGTGATGTATTATGGTTTGTTTAAGCAGTGTAAAGAACTGTAAACCTGAATTAAGTTTATTATTATTTGCGAATCTTATAAAGCCTTCATGTTTTGCCTGCAAAAAAAAAAAAAAAAAAACCCTAACACTGGGACGATATGCTTAGAGGCGGGGGCTTGCCAGCTTGGAGGGCAGTAATTGCTGAATACTTTCTAATGGGAACGAAAGTATCAAAAAGCACAGCCGCCAAATAAATCCACACAATCCGTATGAAGAAAATGTGCATTTAAACGAGCCGTTTGGAATTCCACGTAGCGACATCACAACGATACGCTTATTTGCTTCAGCTCGGTCCACCTTGTAACCGGAACAAATCAAATAACTGACTTCAGTTTGTTGGTGCTAACCAGCCAATCAGAACAGTGGTCCGTTAAGGTCAATGAGCCTTAAAGACACAGTCACTAAAACAGCCTGTTTTTGGTAAAGCTCATGAGAAGTGCTGGAGAATGGACATTTAAAACTGCATAGAGAAAACCACCAAACACCACCATATCAGGACCTAAAATATAACACTGGAAAATACACAAAATGGGACCTTTAAAATATTTTATTGAACTGTAATGCTCATGTGGCTATAGTCTGTCTTGATTTTCATTCTTGGGTACCAATACGGAATAATGATATTGCTTTGTTTATATATACACAGTGAGCACTTTATTAGGTTAAACCTGTAAACCAGTGCATTAGTACAAATATCTAATCATGTACACTGAGCAACTTCATGCCTAAAAGCATGCATGGTCAAGAGGTTCCTTTCTCAGCTGCTTGTCCAAGCAATGGTCCTGTCCCGCCTGGACTATTGCAATTCTCCGCTGGCTGGCCTTCCAGCATCTGCCATCAGACATCCAGAATGCTGCAGCCTGTCTGGTATTCAATGTTCCCAGACATTCACATGTCACCCCCCTGCTCAGCAACCTCTACTGGCTGCCTGTTATGGCTCGCATCAAATTTAAAACTTTGGTGCTCACGTACCAGGCAGTTACAGGATCAGCCCCTGAATATATTCAATCACTTATCAAGACCTATACACCAGCTAGACCCCTCCGTTCTGCCACTTCGTGCCGTCTGGCGCCTCCCCCTCGCCACACCTACACTTCTCGCCCAGGACTGCTGCCTGTTCTGGCCCCATGGTGGTGGAATGACCTCCCGGTGGATGTCAGAACTGCAGAGTCTCCGAGCTCTTTCAAGTGCAGACTGAAGACTTATTTCTTCAGGCTACACCTTTCCCTCCCTAACTCACCACCATGATTAGCCTTATATGTGCCATAGACTGTAATGTCCACGAATACAGTTGTATAGATATTGTTGATTTTTGTATTAGCTATTGTATTGTTGTACTCGGGGTATTCTAGCTGCCAACTGTGGTATGCTAGTTTGGTAGTTGATGTATTCTTCAAGTTTTCCGATTATATCTGTATGGTCACACTAGGACTTGGAACTGTACTGTCCTCTCAGGTCCTCTTCGCACTTGTACTTTTGTTTGATTTGCACTCCATTGTACGTCGCTCTGGATGAGAGCGTCTGCTAAACGCCTTGTAATGTAATGTAAATGTAATGAGGTTCAGTTGTTGTTCATACCAAACCTCAGAATGGGGAAGAAATGTGATCTCAGTGACTCTGACCGTGGAATGATTGTTGGTGACCGAGGTGGTTAGAGTATCTCAGAAACTGCTGATCTCCTGGGATTTTAACGCGCAACAGTCATGAGAGTTTACAGAATGTGAATAAATAATAAAGTGCTCACTGAGTGTTCATTGTATTACATGTATTTTGGAAAATGCAACACTAAGAATAAAGCTTATAATTCCTTTTCTTAATTGTAGGGCCTTCATGTTTTGAACTGCATCACATCTTTAATTCATGCAGAGAGAAGTTAACTTCCTCTGTGGTCTGTGGTCAGGCGCTTCACGTCTGACAGGAAGGGTGACATGGCAGTAAGAGCAGTTGTCTGGCAGTCGGAGGGTTGCCGGTTCGATCCCCTGCCCGGAATGTGTCGAAGTGTCCCTGAGCAAGACACCTGACCCCTAAATGCTCCTGATGAGCTGGTCGATGCCTTGCATGGCAGCCGATCGCCATTGGTGTGTGAGTGTGTGTATGAATGGGTAAATGAGAAGCATCAATTGTACAGTGTTTTGGATAAAAGCGCCATATAAATGCCAACCATTTACCATTTGTCATGAAGCCATTCCACCCACAGCCACACAGAGCCCAGTAGGGTCCCTCACTGCACCCCACTCACTGGGCACAAGAGTACTGTCACCTAATATAAAACATGCACCCTGCTCTCACTCAGACACAGAGCCCAGCAGAGCCCCTCACTGGGCACAAGAGTACGGTGGCCCAGAAGGACATTTGTCGCTCTCAGAACTGTTTACACGATGTGCTCAGCAGCTCTTATTAACATCCATCCATCCTTCCATCATCATCATAACCTGCTTATCCTGAACAGGGTCATGGTGGGGCTGGAGCCTATCCCAGCATACATTGGGCGAAAGGCAGGAATACACCCTGGACTGGTCGCCACCCTGGACTCATACCCACAGGCAATTTAGACTGTCCAATCAGCCTAGCCTGCATGTCTTTGGACTGTGGGAGGGAACTGGAGTACAAAATGAAATATATGACATAGATGTACGTGTTTTTGTGTGTACAGAATACACTCAGTGACCACTTTCTTAGGTGCACCTTTCTAGAATTGATTTTGGATTTTCAGGTTTGTGGTCTCTGCCTGGTTTTTGGACTGTTTTGAATTTTTGTATATGTGCCTTTGCTTGTTTGGACATTCTCCTGGTTTTTTAAACTCTGCCTTGTGTTTTTGATTACTCCTCTGATTACCCCGTATGTACCCATCCTCCTCCATTACAACAAGTGCCTGTCCCTGGATTACGTTTTGGATCTGCCCCTTGGTTATTAAACGCCTGCCATTTTTCACATTATCCCCGAGTCTGCTCATGATTATTCTGTCCCGAGTGCCGATAGACAACTCGCTAAGGTGCTTGTAGTCTAGTGGCTAATATGTCTATAGACTACTGGCTAAAGTGCTTGTAGTCTAGTGGATAAGGTGCCTATAAACTACTGGCTAAGGTGCTTGTAGTCTAGTGGCTAAGGTGCCTATAAACTGCTGGCTAAGGTGCTCGTAGTCTAGTGGCTAAGGTGCCTATAAACTACTGGCTAAGGTGCTTGTAGTCTAGTGGCTAAGGTGATGCCTTGATGGCTGATGACTAGGACCTGGAAGGTTGGTGGTTCAAGCCCTGGTGTAGCCACAGTAAGATGGAAAATATGTCCAGTAAATAACTGCAATGTGAAAATGAACAGGAACTTTCTGCTGAACATTCCCATCCTTTCCCTGCCTGTTCTTCACCCTGCAGGGGAATAACACCCCCGTGGATGACAACACTGCAGGGATGCCAGTGAGCCACACTGAACCCCAGGGTACAGACAGAGGCAACGGGGAAGGTCCCCTCTACTCTGACCGCAATGCGGAGAGTCTAGATCAGCGAATGAATAAACCACGTTACAAAGACAGTAGTTCAACTCTGCCTTCCACTCTTTACTGGTCCGGCTGACCAAGAATTTCCACAGTAGGGCCAATACATTCACCTTCGTTATCTGACTCCATTTAAGATATAATTTAGAAATTTGGGTTTGAAACAAACGCGAACCTCGGGAGTGATTACACTCGACTCTTACCTGCGCCACCATTACTCAATATATGCTCCCGGGATTAGCATTATTGCTGAATCTCAGTTCGGCGGAGAAACTCAGAGGCTGAGGGTCTAGCCAACACAATACATGCACTGTATTGACATGATAGTTGCGAGCCCAGGTCGGCGTGCATTTAGAGGGCTCCTTAGAACTAACTTGACAGGAACCGGCGTAGAAATGCCCTTGGGTTCCCTTCGCATTAAATTACAAGAGCCATGCACCACCAATCCTTTGGGCCGAATTTGGCTGCCTTTCCCAGCTTGGAAACACCACTAAAGTAACAAGCCACTGATCAGTTGGTCTTTGGTCAATATTGTCCCCCTAAGTATTCAGTCAAAATTTAGGCTGAAAAAGGTACGAGATGAATTACAGTCATGGAGATCACGCAAGTTACAAACAAAATAATTTATTCGCAGACAGGTAGGTTATTAGAATACTTCCTTGCTTTTATGCCAAATCACATGTTTGAACCAGGCGGCAGTGCCATAAATCAACTGGAGGGGTGGTCAAATCTTGAATTTAGACCCCCCACCCTTGGGGGCTGTTAAGTAGGGAAATTGAGATGATTCCCAGAGCGGACATGTAGGTTTTCCCTTGAGTTTATTAAACTCCATTTGGTATGAAATGTATCTCATCTGATTCCTTGATTTTAACGGATCACATCCATACCAAACAGATTACCCATGTGTTTTATTATGTTGCAGTTATCATGAAACTTCCCTCCTGATTATTATAATTTTGTTTCATTTGCACTCCATTGTACGTCGCTCTGGATGAGAGCGTCTGCTAAATGCCTTGTAATGTAAAGTAAATGTAATGAGGTTCAGTTGTTGTTCATACCAAACCTCAGAATGGGGAAGAAATGTGATCTCAGTGACTCTGACCGTGGAATGATTGTTGGTGCCTGCCGAGGTGGTTCGAGTATCTCAGAAACTGCTGATCTCCTGGGATTTTAACACACAACAGTCATGAGAGTTTACAGAATGTGAATTAATAATAAAGTGCTCACTGAATGTTCATTGTATTACATGTATTTTGGAAAATGCAACACTTTGAATAAAGCTTATAATTCCTTTTCTTAATTGTAGGGCCTTCATGTTTTGAACTGCATCACACCTTTAATTCATGCAGAGAGAAGTTAACTTCCTCTGTGGTCTGTGGTCAGGCGCTTCACGTCTGACATGAAGGGTGACATGGCTCAGGCAGTAAGAGCAGTTGTCTGGCAGTCGGAGGGTTGCCGGTTTGATCCCCCACCCGGAATGTGTCGAAGTGTCCCTGAGCAAGACACCTGACCCCTAAATGCTCCTGATGAGCTGGTCGGTGCCTTGCATGGCAGCCAATCGCCATTGGTGTGTGAGTGTGTGTATGAATGGGTAAATGAGAAGCATCAAGTGTACAGTGTTTTGGATAAAGGCGCCATATAAATGCCAACCATTTACCATTCATCATGAAGCCATTCCACCCACAGCCACACAGAGCCCAGCAGGGTCCCTCACTGCACCCCACTCACTGGGCACAAGAGTACTATCACCTAATATAAAACATGCACCCTGCTCTCACTCAGACAGAGAGCCCAGCAGAGCCCCTCACTGGGCACAAGAGTACGGTGGCCCAGAAGGACATTCGTCGCTCTCAGAACTGTTTACACAATGTGATCAGCAGCTCTTATTAACATCCATCCATCCTTCCATCATCATCATAACCTGCTTATCCTGAACAGGGTCATGGTGGGGCTGGAGCCTATCCCAGCATACATTGGGCGAAAGGCAGGAATACACCCTGGACTGGTCGCCACCCTGGACTCATACCCACAGGCAATTTAGACTGTCCAATCAGCCTAGCCTGCATGTCTTTGGACTGTGGGAGGGAACTGGAGTACAAAATGAAATATATGACATAGATGTACGTGTTTTTGTGTGAACAGAATACACTCAGTGACCACTTTCTTAGGTGCACCTTTCTAGAATTGATTTTGGATTTTCTGGTTTGTGGTCTCTGCCTGGTTTTTGGACTGTTTTGAATTTTTGTATATGTGCCTTTGCTTGTTTGGACATTCTCCTGGTTTTTTAAACTCTGCCTTGTGTTTTTGATTACTCTTCTGATTACCCCGTATGTACCCATCCTCCTCCATTACAACAAGTGCCTGTCCCTGGATTACGTTTTAGATCTGCCCCTTGGTAATTAAACGCCTGCCATTTTTCACATTATCCCCGAGTCTGCTCATGATCATTCTGTCCCGAGTGCCGATAGGCTACTGGCTAAGGTGCTTGTAGTCTAGTGGCTAAGGTGTCTATAGACTACTGGCTAAAGTGCTTGTAGTCTAGTGGATAAGGTGCCTATAAACTACTGGCTAAGGTGCTTGTAGTCTAGTGGCTAAGGTGCCTATAAACTGCTGGCTAAGGTGCTCGTAGTCTAGTGGCTAAGGTGCCTATAAACTACTGGCTAAGGTGCTTGTAGTCTAGTGGCTAAGGTGATGCCTTGATGGCTGATGACTAGGACCTGGAAGGTTGGTGGTTCAAGCCCTGGTGTAGCCACAGTAAGATGGAAAATATGTCCAGTAAATAACTGCAATGTGAAAATGAACAGGAACTTTCTGCTGAACATTCCCATCCTTTCCCTGCCTGTTCTTCACCCTGCAGGGGTGAAGAACCAAGATTGCCTGGTTTCTTCTCCTTATCTCCAAAATCCAGGCCTTTGTTCTTGACCCTAAAAATGGGTCACCCATCTGGAATTTACAGCCAAACTCCCACCAGTGAGACCTTGGTCAGGGAGCTAAAACAAATGACTTCTACAGAGACAGCTTTTGCCCAGTTTTCCCTCTGCTCCTGGATGGTTATGATATCAAAGGTAGACTGTTACAAAAACTAGACCATTACACCAGTCGCACTGAACCAATCAGAATAACATCAAACATTACAATATTCTGACCTGGGATTATCATGAAACATCTTTATGCCGTCTCCAGTATTCCTGTGCTCAAACCCTCCAAGGAATGTGAGAGGGCCCAGGAAGGCGCCTCCAGGAGCCCTTCTCTAGCTCTCCCCCACAGGAATGGGGGCCAAAAGGTAGGAGCTAACAATGTATGCTCCGGGAGGGGGAAGTCAGCAAGCTGACAAGCACATGAGACCAAATGTTCATGATTTCCGGCTTACAAGGGTGTTGCTGAAATAATAAAAATAACTTTTTCCACCACAAAAAAATAAAAAGGATGAAGGATAAATGACACCTCTGTACTGTTTGGATGGCTGTACTCTGTGTATTGTTAATAATAATAAAAAAATAAAAATCTATCACTTAAAATAAAAAATGCACATTGGCCCCAATCAGGCACAAAGCAAATTACTGAAGGTGTTCTTCTGTGCATTCAGTTTAGAAAAAGTGGAAGTACGGAAGATCTGCGGCAGCCAGAAGCTGAGCTCATTCTATATTTATATTTACTGCAACTAGTTTCTTCTCATCTTCAGTCCTGCTGCTCTGTCAGTCAGGCTGTTTTACATTCATTTAGCAAATCACTGAGCCCTGATCCACAAAGCCCCAAACCTCTCTCCTGGTAAGTGTTTTATCACATCATTGAATTTCATCAAAATTATGTTCCAATATTTTTTTGGGACAAGAATTGAAAACTTGGATCAAATTTACTGGTGAGAAATTATTGAATAACTGTAAAAGCTGTCTGTTTATTCCAGACAAATATCAGTGTATTTGTGTAAGTGTCAGGGTTGGGGGACAGAGGAGCCAAGCGCAGACTCAGGGGTTATGAGAAATGGCAGGTTTAATGAAGGCAGGCAGATAAGGGACAGGCAGAGCATCATCCAAACAGGCAAAGTTCAAAAACTGGGCAGAGGAATGAAGATCATAGAAAAGGGAAAAAGAATAGAAATGGGGCACGGACGTGACAGACTGTGTGCTCTTGTGTAGCATCTGTTACAATGAGAGTGTAGAGAATACTCACACAGTGTAACAGCACAATAACTCACTGTGTGCTCTTGTGTAGCATCTGTTACAATGAGAGTATAGAGAATACTCACACAGTGTTCTTCAATGCCAGACATTTTTACAGTGTAAAATAATAACTCATATCTGTATTTGTGTCTCATATATCTGATGCAGCCATGGTCTTCAACACCTTCGTAGCCCTCCTGTTTGTGTCAGGTAAAGTGCAGTTATGATGTTTCAGTGCTGTGTGTGTTTGTGTGTGTGTGTGTGTTTGTGTGTATGTGTGTGTGTGTGTGTGTGTTGGGGGGGGGGGGGGGGGTCGGCGAATGCATGCAGGGCAGAATTACTAGAATTACTAGTCAAAATTACTATTAATCAAAATACAAAAGAGGGCAATCAAATTCTGGAAACATCTAAAAAATAGCGAGCCCAACTCTTACATTACAAAGCCCTGCATCATTTTTATGATGAAGTTACTCTTCATACCCAGCTTTGAACCTGAGACATAGTTCAGTACAGTTGTCATGGAGACATCATCTTCATTTATGTTCATTTAATCCATGATCTGTTGTGTTTGTGTGTGTGTGTGTGTGTGTGTGTGTGTGTATGTGTTTGTGTGTGTATGTGTGTGTTTTTCAGATGTTCTTGGCCAGGACAGATGGGGAGTGACTTACACCCCTGAGAGAATCTGTGCCTTAAAGGGGTCTTCAGTAGACATGCGCTGTGTTTACTTTCATCCCACATACCAACCTTACAGAGTGCAGAAAGCATTCTGGTTTATTCGCTGGCGCCCTCCACAGGAGCCTGAAGACCTGTCCCTGGACCCAGAGTACTCTGGTCGTGTGGAGTACCGTGGAAATCAGATCAGTGACTGCACTTTTAGAATAAAACAACTGAGAGAAAGTGATTCACAAACATATCGCTTCTGGTTCCTGACAAACCATGATGGAAAATATTCTGGCCGACCTGGTGTCTCATTGACAGTTACAGGTAACCATTTAATGTGATGAGCTCATAGGATTCTTCTCCCATATCTCTGAATGGAAGACTGGGGAAGGGAGGGATGTTTTTACATTTTTAATTTGTTTACAGCTCTACAGGTGAGGGTGAGTCCTGGCTCAGTGACAGAGGGACAGAGTGTAACACTGACCTGTAGCACCACCTGCACTCTGACTGGCAGCCCAGCCTTCACCTGGTACAGGGACGGGTCTCCTCTGTCCTTTACCACCCAGACACACCAGCTCACAGCCAGCAGTGAAGATGGAGGCACATACTCCTGTGCTGTAAAAGGATCTGAGCTTCTCCCCTCCTCTGCAGTGGCTCTTACTGTGAACTGTGAGTACAAGAGGCCAGACTCATGTGTTTCACACTATTGGTGATGTCATCAACACTGTAGAAATGTTTGACACATCATACAGGTTTCAAAGCATTCAGCCTAAATGTACCGTTAAAGTCTACAGATCATCATATACTGCATGCTAATGTACAGATTCCACTTAAACGGCAACATGTGTTTAGTGATTTTATTTATTCGCTGAAACATGAATACTGGAAATAAAAGCATAATTGAATGTGCCAGAGTCCAGTTTAGATTCCACATGAAACTATGAACACTTCTTCCCTCTTCCAGATCGTCCTAAAAGAGTCTCAGTATCAGTGAGCCCCTCTGCTGAAATAGTGGAGGGCAGTTCAGTGACTCTGACCTGCATTAACCAGGCCAACCCACCAGTGCAGAGATACTCCTGGTTTAAGAACACTGGATCTGTTAGCTTTGCAAAACTAAAAACAAAATTGAGTCAGAAATACACCATTGAAAAAATCGAATCCTCGGATGATGG